>NC_044305.1:66666486-66863986 GCF_007474595.2 Lynx canadensis
TCCCCCCTTTCAGAAAAATCTGCTTGGATAACACAATTTGAAGCCTGATGTCTCAAGACTATACAGAAATACGCTTCATGAGGGGAGACATGTTCATTGAAATAACATGTATTTGCTCTTTGGCCAATCTTGTAAAAATTATTGCCACGGTTCAGACTCACAACTGTTAGTGTCTTTACAAAGACAAAAGATGTTTCCTTCCTTTAGCAGCAGAAATAAAAGTCCAGCTTTAGGGTAGTCCCAGGTACTTTGGTACAAAGGCTGTGTGGTTAGTGGCTACCTGGCTGGAGTCAAGGGAAAGACTGCTTGACAGTAGAGAGGCTTGTAAACAAACCATTCTGCACAGCTGTAAGGGTCTTTGTCTCCTGTTAATGGATGTTAGTAGCCAGGAGGCACTTAATAGAAGTTTGTTTGAAATTGTACAGTCACAGCTTCCTGTTAAAGATGACCTATGTGGTGAGCTTGATGGCAATATTTATAGATCTTTGCTTGTGTAGGTTGCTCTAGATTTAAGAATGCACATACTGTAAAGGCCCTTGAAAAGTCCCAGCTGCATCATGCTGTTGTTTTTCTCTTCTAATTGTCTAGCCTAGGGGTTTCCATATTCACATTTTTGAAGAAAAGGAATAATTTCGTTATTGGGTCTGAATACAGTGGCCCCAGGAGACTAACGGAAGCTATTCTAAAATGTTCCCTGTTTGTCATACTTATTTTACTTTTGCAGTTATTCAGTGAAATCTTTAAGCAAGTTTAGAAAATCTTGGTATATAGTACGTGAGCAGAATTTATCAGCTGTTGTGGCTTCCTCATCACTGAGGGACTGTGCTGTAGTCTTTTAATTTTTATTTTTATATTTTAATTTTAATTAGTTAACATACAGTGTTATGTTAGTTTCAAGTGTACATCTGCTGTAGTCTTTTAAGCTAGATTTTTCTCTCCCTACCCTCTCCTCCTTTCCCTTTCTCAGGAAACCTTCAGGACCAAATCATTTTGTTAAGATTGAATTTCTGTTTTCAAGTCTAAAGGCATATGTATTCAATACTTCAGGGATGTTAGGCACTTTACTGACATTTTCCATAGAACTAGATTTTTTTTTTTTAATGTTTTTTATTTTATTTTTGAGACAGAGAGAGACAGAGCATGAATGGGGGAGGGGCAGAGAGAGAGGGAGACACAGAATCGGAAGCAGGCTCCAGGCTCTGAGCCATCAGCCCAGAGCCCGACACGGGGCTCGAACACACGGACCGTGAGATCGTGACCTGAGCCGAAGTCGGACGCTTAACCGACTGAGCCACCCAGGTGCCCCTCATAGAACTAGATTTTTAGGAGTGAAGGATAGTAGTGTGCTAGGTAGCTTTTGGAATGTGTGGAATACATAGGAGCTTGACTGGAGACTGATTCCAAGCAGAGTCTAATGAGGTAATATTTAATATCATTAGCAAATTACATAGTATGCTTGGTATTTTATTAATACTGTGGGTCAGGTCCTGTTCCTGATATATACTATATTGTGGTATGCAGGCATTGATGTGATGCATTATAACTTGCAGAGCATGTACAATGAGTCTTGTTAACATTGTTATTCTACCAGAATTCTGCTATAGTTTTTAAACTGTGAATGATTCTGAGAAGTAGTTTCTCACCTTAATACCAGAATTCATTATATTTGTGTTTGTCTTAATAGTTAAATAATAAGCATTGTGATATTTGCTTATGTTTTTAAAATGACTTGAACATCTGGTTTTTAAAAATCATTAATTCTAGGATTTTTTTTATGCTTGAATATTAATGCCAGAATTCATAGGAGTGTTAATGATACCTTCCTTGGAATTGCTTTTATTTGTAGGTAATTGCCTTGAATGCAACTTAACCAAATATTAACCAAGTTATATATTTCCTTTTGGCAACAGTTCTTGTGACTTCTCACCAGGTGATTTGGTTTGGGCCAAGATGGAGGGTTACCCCTGGTGGCCTTGCCTGGTTTATAACCACCCTTTTGATGGAACATTCATCCGCGAGAAAGGGAAGTCTGTCCGAGTTCATGTACAGTTTTTTGATGACAGCCCAACAAGGGGCTGGGTTAGCAGAAGGCTATTAAAGCCATATACAGGTAAGGGAGTCCACTCTGCAGAATGTTTGTGAGAGTGAGTGTGCAAGAGAGCAAGCACGCATGCACGTGAGCACAAGTGTCTCCGTCTCCTATACAGTGAAATTAAGTGTATTTTATGCCAATAAATTTCAGGAGTGGCAGGAAATGCTTCCAGCATGGGAAAAGGATAAGATAGATGGGGAAAATATAAGATGCTGTAGCTGGTCTTCAGCAGGTTTGTTGCATGGAGTGGAATTTTTCTGTCTTTTCAGTTGACTTATGGCAATATCATGCCTTTAAAGGAAAAATGTTTTCATGATTAGATCTTATTTGGACCAAAATACCAAATTCAGATATGAAAAAGGTAAATCGACAGTGTCCTCATCTTCAAGGGTCCAAGAGAAAGGCAATGCAGTCAGGATATGTAGCATATAAATCAGTGTCATTCTCTAGGACAGATGGAGATGCATGCTTACCTGGCCTTCAAAATCCTCACCTATGATTACGTCTGAGGTGAGTTTTACATCAGATTTCTGGAACCATAACTTTCTTTTTCCAGGCCCAGCTTTTTTATGGTCCTAGACATCAGCAGTCCCGCCTGTGGGGCCTCACTTGGGCCAGGTGCACCTTCTCAGTTTCTTGAATTATATAGTGCATGCACATGATGTTCGCAGGATTCAGTGCTTGTACATACACTTGATGATGAATAAGTCCTTATCTATTATCCCCAGGCTCTCCAGGCTAGGATGTTGTTGAACTGAAGTGTTTTGGAGTCAGAATAAGGATCAGTTTCCCAGGAATCTCTGGGAATCATGCCTTTTGGTCCTAGCACCGCTCATCCTGCAGGGCAAGGAGAGCATACTGAAGAAAGTTCAGCCTGCACAGAAATCTGACCTGCAGGACAGAAAGAGAATCTGGAAATTTGGTGCGGTCTCCTGCACTAATTTGCTGTATAATCTTGGCCAACAAAGCAACTCAGATACTATTCACTCATATATAAAGTGAGAGAGTTGAACTACATGACAAATAAGATCTTTTCCTAGGACTGATTTGGAGATTCTAAACAAAGCTTTGGCAGTATGACTTTAAAAATACCAAAAAATTTTGCATTTATGTTGTCATTATTTTGTAAAGGCACCCTCTGCATACTGCATTTGACCCTTTAAATTTCTAAATCATTGCAATAGCGTGGATGAGGAAAAGTAGGTTTTTAATTTTCTTTTTTCTTTTTTTTTTTTGGTCTTAGGATGGTAAAGTAGTTTGCATCAGGGTTTTTCGGGGAATGATGTCATTAGATAGCTGGGGGGTGAGTGCAGCTGCAAACAAGGCACTGGAGGAAGTTAGGAGCCACCCTCCAATGGATTTTGATTATCCTAACTTCGTAGTGTTGGTGCAGCTCTATAGAAAAATGAAAAATTGTACCTTTATTTTATTTAGGCAGCTCATTAAAGTTGCAAATTCCATGACACTTTAGCATGTACTATTAGTTTCAGTATTCAGTAGAAAGAAGGAAATAACGCCATGTTTGGAGCTTTCAAATGTAGACAAATGCAGGTTTTCTAATTATATTTGGTTAGAAGAAAACAGACATTCCTAGTTTGTGCCATTAGATTTGTGATCTTCTGCATCTAATCTTTTGCTCAGTGGATAGTGTCATTTAAAATTACAGCTCTTTAAATGCAAGGAGTAAAGAAAGAGTTTTGCTTGAAAACAAGACAGTTTAACTTTAAAACAAAAAACATTCAAAGTCTGAACTGGGGTACCCTTCCAAAATATTAGTATCCTTACCAGTAGAGGGTTTTTTGTTTTGGTGTGTTTTTAATATATCCTATTTAACTTAGGGATAAACTTAGTATCATAACTCCATTTAACTGACGGTGTAGTTTTGGCCTTCCTGAAGTAATAAAAAAAGGGTCTCAACACAAACACCTTTTACATGTCATGCCTCACCTGAAGAGGAGGTGGGCTTTATCTATTTAGGGCCACTTCCCAAGAAATTAGAAGAGAGATGAAGTGGTCCTGGATGACCCAACAGTTAAGGCAACTTCAAGGAGGTAAAATAGGTAATTTAAGTTTCACTGGTAATTTTTTCCCTGAGAATTCCTTCCTTGTAGGCTTTCCTGGTCTATTATCAATCAGAAGTAATGGGTCATTAAATTAAAAACTAGATTCTCATCATTCTTGTTCATTAGGACAGGTGTTGTAGGTTGAGTCCACTACCCCACCAACAGGTCCTATTTATAAGAATAAGATTTGCTTAAGAAATATAAATTAAATCTAAATGTAAATTTTTTAGGTTCAAAATCGAAAGAAGCACAAAAAGGAGGTCATTTTTATAGTTCAAAGCCTGAAATACTCAGAGCAATGCAACGTGCAGATGAAGCCTTGAATAAAGACAAGATCGAGAGGCTTGAATTGGCAGTGTGTGATGAGCCCTCAGAACCAGAGGAAGAAGAAGAGATGGAGGTGGGACATTGTTAAACAGTCAGTTGTTACTTCTGTTGGGAGAGTGATGGAAGGAGGGGGTGGATGTGCAAAGTGATGTTCTCTTATTTATATGTTGTTTGCATATATATACACTTTAATATTTGTACACATACGTCTGTATTTCCTCAGGACTGTAGGTTAAATTAGATTAGAATCTCAGCAGTCATTTTGCTTAAGTTCTACAGCTTCAAGCGTGGTGGAGGACACATCGTGTAAGAGGTAGAACCATTTTTGGTAACAAGTAATGAGCTCAGGACAGTAAGGACATGGTGACAAAATTGGTCATGGTATCTGGTAGTAAGCCTCTATAGGAGGGTGTGGTCAAGCCCTGGTAATTAATTGCCTGGTTTTATGCGTTCATTCCTTTTTTTTGTTGTTGTATTTTGTATGGATGAGAATAAAGGTTAAATAACCTTGACATACAACCTGGGTTTCAAATGTTAGTGGTCACTATTTGACTGAATTAAATTCTGTTAAGGAAGAAATAATTGGTTCATTTAAAACAAACGTGGTCATTATTCTCTAATTTAAGAAATTAGTG
This sequence comes from Lynx canadensis, assembly GCF_007474595.2. NCBI lineage: Eukaryota > Metazoa > Chordata > Mammalia > Carnivora > Felidae > Lynx > Lynx canadensis. The sequence continues at coordinate 66,671,604 of NC_044305.1, forward strand.
AGCCACGTGCTGAAGAGATTCTATGTTTTATTCTATTACAGATAGGGAGTAAACAAGTTAATCTAATGGGTATTTTAAGAGAAATGAGAGGAAAAGTGTTTTTAATCTTATGTTTGAGGTTGAGAGCAGGGATCATAACATTCATCAAAGGTTTAGAACTGGATGGTAATACAGAAATCATTTAGCCTCCTGTGACTTCACGTATGTGGGAGATCCACAATAAGTGAATGTGCCGTGCCCAAGAAGATACAGCTGGTTTGTGGAAGGGCAAGGACTAGAACCAGTAGAGATTGCTTACTACTTTCTTAACACTTAAGAATTTATAAAGTGGCAAATTTCGTAATATGTCCATCTGTAAGAGGAGAGGTGACCCTGGAAGAAAGATAATGGAGTTATTTAAAGTTGTTTATTTCCACAGCTGACTGTTCCTGGGGGCATCACTTTACGGGCATTTGTGATGTACGGTCATGCTAATGGGCTGCATCACTATTATATAAGATAGAACTGTCATGATAGAATCACTTAATCCTATAATGTGATACTATTGAAACTGATATTCTTTGAGGAAAAAAATAGTTTCTCATTTTTGGAGATGGGTTCTTCTCTTGACATAGGAAGTATTGAGAAATACTTCACAGCAGTACTGTAATTTTCCAGATTGTTTTATATTTAAATAACTCTTTCCTTGCCTGCCAGGTAGGTGCAACTTACTCATCAGATAAGAGTGAAGAAGATAAGGAAATTGAAAGTGAAGAAGAAGTGCCACCTAAGGTGCAAGGATCTAGGCGAAGTAGCCGCCAGATAAAAAAACGAAGAGTCATATCAGACTCTGAGAGTGATGTTGGTGGCTCTGATGTGGAATTCAAGCCAGATGCTAAGGAGGAAGGAAGCAGTGATGAAATAAGCAGTGGAGTGGGGGACAGTGACAGTGAAGGCTTGGACAGCCCTGTCAAAGTTGCTTCAAAACGGAAGAAAATGGTGTCTGGAAATGGCGCTCTCAAAAGGAAAAGTTCAAGGAAGGAAATGCCCTTGGCCACCAAACGATCAACTGGCATTTCATCAGAAACCAAGAGCACTCTGAGTGCTTTCTCTGCCCCTCAGAATTCTGAATCTCAAGCCCACACTGGTGGAGGATGTGAGGATAGTAGTCGCCCCACTTTCTGGTATCATGAAACTTTAGAGTGGCTTAAGGAGGAAAAGAGACGAGATCTCCACAGGAGGCGACCTGATCACCCCGATTTTGATGCATCCACACTCTATGTGCCTGAGGATTTCCTTAATTCCTGTACTCCTGGGATGAGGAAGTGGTGGCAGATTAAGTCTCAGAACTTTGATCTTGTTATTTTTTATAAGGTGGGGAAGTTTTATGAGTTGTACCACATGGATGCTCTTATTGGAGTCAATGAACTCGGGCTGGTATTCATGAAAGGCAACTGGGCTCATTCTGGTTTCCCTGAAATTGCATTTGGCCGATACTCTGATTCTCTGGTTCAGAAGGGCTATAAAGTAGCACGAGTGGAACAGACTGAGACCCCGGAAATGATGGAGGCACGATGCCGGAAGATGGCACATATATCTAAGTATGACAGAGTGGTGAGGAGGGAGATCTGTAGAGTCATTACCAAGGGTACACAGACCTACAGTGTACTGGAAGGTGACCCCTCTGAGAACTACAGTAAGTATCTTCTTAGCCTCAAAGAAAAAGAGGAGGATTCCTCTGGCCACACTCGAGTGTATGGAGTATGCTTTGTTGATACCTCACTGGGAAAGTTTTTCATAGGTCAGTTTCCAGATGATCGCCACTGTTCTAGATTTAGGACTCTAGTGGCACACTACCCTCCAGTACAAGTCTTGTTTGAGAAAGGAAATCTCTCAACAGAAACTAAGATGATTCTGAAGGGTTCATTATCCTCCTCTCTTCAGGAAGGTCTGATACCAGGCTCCCAGTTTTGGGATGCAGCCAAAACTTTGAGAACTCTCCTTGAAGAAGCATATTTTAAGGAAAAGTTAAATGAGGACAGTGGGGTGATGTTACCCCAGGTGCTTAAAGGTATGACCTCAGAGTCTGATTCTCTTGGGTTAACACCAGGAGAGAAGAGTGAATTGGCCCTCTCTGCTCTAGGTGGTTGTGTCTTCTACCTCAAAAAATGCCTTATTGATCAAGAGCTTTTATCAATGGCTAATTTTGAAGAATACATTCCCTTGGATTCTGACAGGGTTAGTGCTACAAGACCTGGTGCTGTTTTTGCAAAAGCCAATCAACGGATGGTGCTAGATGCTGTGACATTAAGCAACTTGGAGATTTTCCTGAATGGAACAAATGGTTCTACTGAAGGGACCCTGCTAGAAAAGATTGATACTTGCCATACTCCCTTTGGTAAGCGGCTCCTAAAGCAGTGGCTTTGTGCCCCACTCTGTAGCCCTTATGCTATCAATGATCGTTTAGATGCTATAGAAGACCTCATGGCTGTGCCTGACAAAATCTCTGATGTTGCAGACCTTCTAAAGAAGATTCCAGACCTTGAGAGGCTGCTGAGTAAAATTCATAATGTTGGGTCTCCCCTGAAGAGCCAGAACCACCCAGATAGCAGGGCTATAATGTATGAAGAAACTACATACAGCAAAAAAAAGATTATTGATTTTCTTTCTGCTCTAGAAGGATTCAAAGTAATATGTAAAATTATAGAGATTATGGAAGAAGTTGCTGACAACTTTAAGTCTAAAATCCTTAAGCAAGTCATCACTTTGCAGACAAAAAATCCTGAGGGCCGTTTTCCTGATTTGACTATAGAACTGAACCGATGGGATACAGCCTTTGACCATGAAAAGGCTCGAAGGACTGGACTAATTACTCCCAAAGCAGGATTTGACCCTGATTATGACCAAGCTCTTGCTGACATAAGAGAAAATGAACAGAGTCTCCTGGAATACTTGGAGAAACAGCGCAGTCGAATTGGCTGTAGGACCATTGTCTACTGGGGGATTGGCAGGAACCGTTACCAGTTGGAAATTCCAGAGAATTTCATCACTCGTAATTTGCCAGAAGAATATGAGTTGAAATCCACCAAGAAGGGCTGTAAACGATACTGGACCAAAACTATTGAGAAGAAGTTGGCTAATCTGATAAACGCTGAAGAGCGGAGAGACGTATCATTGAAAGACTGCATGCGGCGACTCTTCTATAACTTTGATAAAAATTACAAGGACTGGCAGTCTGCTGTTGAGTGCATCGCAGTATTGGGTAAGACTTTGAACAAGTTTATTCCTAAAGCTTTGGTTAGTGATGCGTTATGTCCTAGTTGTACATTAAGATTTACATCCATTGGAGAGTTGCCAGTGAGGTGTATCTCTGAACATAGATAACAAGGTATATACGTCTTGATGTGTGTATGCTTGCCTCCTCACTAGACAAAATGACTAGTTTGTCCATAGCAATTTAAGTTGTTCACTTTTTGGCCTTACTCAGACTTGAATAATTGAACAAAAGATAAAATATTTTTAGTACTTTTAATGAGGCAATGTGTTTTAGATCAAATTTCCTTTACAGTGGAGTTTTTTAGTATTTGATACTGTTTTAATTTAGTCTAACAAAAAATAGAAGCTTAAAAAATCTTGGCCCATCACTTCTTAATTTTAACTTTTGCATCCTTTTTGTATTTTCAGTGCATCTCTTTTCTTTACATGCATATTTCAAGATTTGGATCTTTTTTAGCCCAAATTATCACACTTTCTTTCCTGCAGTTGATTTCTCAGAGCCCTGATTTATAGATTTGTAATTTGGTAACCTTTTCAAAAGCTTAATATCCTTTTTCTATAAATTTCATGGCCAACTTACTTGGAGCCCTTGGTGTTTCAGTTTAGGTTTTTTTCCCTGTGGTTTAAAAACTAACCAAATTTGTAACAGAACTATTTTGAACTGAACACGGCTGTCCAGAATTGGCATCCTTTTTGTGCCACATTTTTTATTTTTTAATTTTACAGAGAGAGTGCATGCTAGCAGTAGAGAGGGGCAATGGAGAGAGAGAATCCCAAGCAGGCCCCATCCACGTTCAGGGACTGGATCCCACGATCCTGGGATCACGACCTGAGCCAAAATCAAGAGCCGGATGCTCAACCAACTGAGCCACTCAGGCACCCCTGTGCCACATTTATTCCTTAAACCAGTACAGCTTTGAATAGTTCAGTGGGTAATTAAAAAAAAAAAAAAAAAAACAAACAACTTCCCTCGGCACAGGTGTTCAAAATTGTGAATTTATTCTTGGTTGTTTTATATTAGGGGCACCTGGGGTGGCTCAGTTGGTTAAGTATCGACTTCGGCTTAGGTCATGATCTTAGGTTCATGGGTTTGATCACTGTATCAGGCTCTGCTGATGGCTCAGAGCCTGGAGCCTGCTTTAGAAACTGTGTCTTCCTCTGTTTTTCTGCCCCTACCCCACTTGTCCTCTGTCTCTCTCTCTCAAAAATAAACATTTAAAAGAACTTAAAAAAAAGATTGTTTTATATCAGTGTGCCTATTGTGAAAACATTCTGCTTCTAAGAAGTGTTAGCTCCAGGATTAGATCAAGTAAAATAGGTCAGTATAGCATTTCCCAGTTGTATCTCTTAGCTTCCCCTGGCATTCCTCTGGTCTGGATGTTAGGGGACTAAGTCTTTTTGAGATTGGGTGAGAAGTGGGATTTGGGGCCAAAAATGAGAGTTCTCTTTTCATTACAAATGCTATAATAGAAGACCCCTAAAACATTTAGGCTGATGACTGATTTTAGGTTATTGAATGCATTAACAAAGCATTTTATGTATTCTGGAGTGCCTTTTAAAGAAAAGAAAAAACACTATGTCTGAAAAGCAAGTAGAACATACCACCACCCTCCACTGAGAAAGTGTTTGTTTTGTTTAAAAACAATTTTTTTTTAACGTTTATTCTTTTGAGAGACACAAGACAGGGTGTGAGCTGAGGAAGGGACAGAGAGGGAGACACAATCCCCAGCAGGCTTTTTATATTAATTAGTTGGGTCTTTGTGTTTATCAGACCTCAAAAATCAAGCCTCACTTTTACCTTAACAGATGTCTTACTGTGCCTGGCTAACTACAGTCGAGGGGGTGATGGTCCTATGTGTCGTCCAGTAATTCTGTTTCCAGAAGAAGACACACCCCCCTTCTTGGACCTTAGAGGATCACGTCATCCCTGCATTACGAAGACTTTTTTTGGAGATGACTTTATTCCTAATGACATTCTAATAGGCTGTGAGGAAGAGGAGGAGGAAAGTGGCAAAGCTTATTGTGTGCTTGTTACTGGACCTAATATGGGGGGCAAGTCGACACTCATGAGACAGGTAAACTGACCTTTAAGGTTTTACAACAAAGTTACTTGTACGCTTTAGGAATATATTACATATTTAGGCCCTTTTCCAAATAGCACATTAATAACAGAGTTCAGTCACTAGAATACTAGGAAACAAAGGAAAAATGTATTATAAAACAGAATTGTATTCACTTCATCAAATGTCTGATGTACAGGAAGCCTATATTTAAAAAGGCTAGAAAAATAAAAAGGCAAGGAAGATTTCAAGTTGTGTCTTTATAAACTTTGACTTGACTGGATTCATTTCCTCTGAAGGTAGGTGTATTCATAATGAATGAAAATGTTGCAGGTTTGTCCTTTAATTCGACTCATTTGTGGGAATCGTTATAAAAAACCATGACTGACTTGTTCAGATAGGAAAGCAAATAAAATTTATGACCTCGAGTAACTGTTGGAAACTGCTTTTAGGGAAGACAATAAATACATAAGGGGTTGGCCAGCCACTGAGCTAAACCATGATTTATATTTTTTAAAGGGTTATAAAAAGGAAAAAAAATGTGACTGAGACATTGGGCCCTTGAACTGAAAATGTTTGCTGACCCCCTGCTCTCCTGTATAATCTTATACTTATGGTCATCAAATTTCCTAACTAGCAAGGGACAGTACGGTTCTGATTGATCGGTTTTGATTTTTTTGTATTTCTGTCAAGCTCTCCAGGTGATCTTAAAAAATGAAAATGGGGTGAGCTTGACAAAGTGCAGGAGGGTTCCATCCTCCCAGATTGATTTGGTCTGGAATTGCTTCTAGGCATCAGCAATTTTAAAGAGCTCCCAGGTGATTCTACTGTGTAGCTAGCCAGGGTTAAAAATCACTGATGTAGTGGGTTCAGACCTCACAGGCTGAGGTTTTCAAGCCAGTTAGGCCCTAAGCCTTTTGCCTTCTCTAGGCTTCGCTTTGCCTTTTAGGAGTGCCTGACTGCTACCATAATTGTTCTTATGAAAGATAATGTTTATTAGCTTGGCGTTGCTGTCTTGTGGATATATATAGATCTGTATCTGTCTATGTATCTATGTTTTTAATGCCAATTAGAAATGACCTTTTCCTCCATTTACAGGCTGGCCTGTTAGCTGTAATGGCCCAGACGGGTTGTTACATACCTGCTGAAGTATGCAGGCTCACACCTATTGATAGAGTATTTACTAGACTTGGTGCCTCAGACAGAATAATGTCAGGTGAGTTTTCTTTTCCACCTAAGGCTTTATTATTTGACAATTCATTCTGTGTTTTAAGTGATAAACATATCTGCCTTCAGATATATCAGACATCTGATGAATTTGACAATTCATTTCTATGTTTTAAATGATAAATATATCTGCCTTCAGATATATCAGATAAATATATCTGCGTGCATATGAGTCATTTAAATTTGATGTTTTTCTTCTGGAATGCTTTCAGACATTTGAAATCATTCTATTGTTTCAAGAATTGCATGCGTAATCTGTGTAAAAAGATTTAACCTGGGTAGCTCATGGATTCAAAGAATATGAACCTTAAAGATGAATGTACTGTTTTAGGATTCTAAAGCTCTCCTTCACATATGTGTGTGTTTTAGGTGAAAGTACATTTTTTGTTGAACTGAGTGAAACTGCCAGTATCCTTACACACGCAACAGCACATTCTCTGGTGCTTGTGGATGAATTAGGTAAGACATTACAATTTCCATTTGAAGGCTATTTTTAAAACTTTAGTACAAAGAATTACTTTTCTTGAAGATGGTTGACAGGACAGTTCTCTAAAAGAATGCACTCACCTTTGCGCCACAGACCATAGTTGGAGATAAGAAATTGAAGAGATAATGTGAAAAAGTTCTCAGTATTAAGAGATCTCAAGCCTTGGTAATTAATCTATCAAAATATGGATATTTAAGGAGAAACCAATAGGACATTTCTGAAGATGACTGGTACCTGAACAGTATGCTTTAAAGAAATGCATCCCACTCCAAGGGCTGCTAAATGAGACCAGACCTATTTAGCTAAACAGGGCCTATTATTTGGATGCACTAATTGATGTTACGGTTCTATCTTGGTTTTTTTCTTTTTTTCTATTGTAAGGTAGATCCTTTTGGGTATTAGGCAGATATGTAATTTATGCATATTTTACTTTCATAGGAAGAGGTACTGCAACATTTGATGGAACAGCAATAGCAAATGCAGTTGTTAAAGAACTTGCTGAGAACATAAAGTGTCGTACATTGTTTTCTACCCATTACCATTCATTAGTGGAAGATTATTCTCAAAACGTTGCAGTGCGCCTGGGACACATGGTATGTGTAAATTGCTTATGCAAAAGGTTAGATTTTTGAGGGAATCCAGTCAGGTACTTCCATTACTAGCACATGAATATAACGTAATAAAATATTTTTCTTTTTTAGGCATGCATGGTAGAAAATGAATGTGAGGATCCGAGCCAGGAGACTATTACCTTCCTATATAAATTCATTAAGGGAGCTTGTCCTAAAAGCTATGGCTTTAATGCAGCAAAGCTTGCTAATCTTCCAGAGGAGATTATTCAAAAGGGACATAGAAAAGCAAGAGAATTTGAGAAGATGACCCAATCACTGCGATTATTTCGGTAATTATACTTGGATATAATTTTGCCATGCAGCCAACCTTATTAAAACCATAAAGGGGGATGGTTGATGTGAACTCAATTTTTTTTTTTTTTTTAATTTTAAGGGAAGTTTGCCTGGCTAGTGAAAGGTCGACTATAGATGCTGAAGCTGTCCCTAAGTTGCTGACTTTGATTAAGGAATTATAGACTACATTGGAAGCTCTGAGTTGACTTTTTGACAAAGGTGGTAAATTCAGACAACATTATGATCTAATAAACTTTATTTTTTAAAAATGACCATTTTTCCATTTTCTTTCTAGGAAATTAAACCCTTTTAATTCTTATCTACCTTCTACATAATGGTTATTGAATACTCCACAATATATTAAGTCTAGATGTTATGGTACATGCATACACTTTCAGGCTGTTTATACCCACTGTCACCAATACACATAAATGGGGGAGGGGGAGCTATGAAACTGTATAGGGCTGTATATATACTTGTCTCAGCTTAATGCAGGAAATTGTTTTTAATTTCCAGCAGTTTGTCTAAACTGTTCAAAAAAAAACTATGAACAGAGTTCAAATACAGGACTGTTTTGAAGAGACTTTCTAAAGTGTACTTTAAAACATAGTAGTTTTTACCTTTCACAAAACTGAGTTACAAGAATACTTTTGTTTTACAGTGCATCCCTTCCTAGGAAGTCTCATTAAAACACTCACTTTTTCTAGGGGTGATTTTTGAATGCTGCACAGGGAAGGGAAGGAAATAATAGTCTTAACTTTTCTTAAAGGATACCAGAAACATTGCTGGATATAATTTAAGATTAGTGTTTTCTCTTTCATAGAAAGAACGTACATACTGGGACATGAGTACAGTTACAGCAAGTCTAGGTGTGCTAACAAAACAGGGCACATTCAAGTACAAGAAGATTTGCTTGAAATTAAAAACAAACTACATGAGATTAAAGCATTAAAATCATATTTCTCAATCTGAATACATGTTAAAAAAAATCAAAAGAAACGCAGAAGTGCTAGCTCACATTTTTACCATATTACAAAAGCAATTGGTACCCATGTCCATAAAGGCAGCAACAAAGCTGCTTGTCTATTGAAGAGTACTACTGCAAATTGGACTGCATTCAATGCTAGTTGTAAAAACACCAGCTTTTTTTCAGAAGTTGGTATCTGTACAAAATTGCAGCTTATTTCTTCACTTCTGTCCCTTCAAAAGTCTTTACACAGTAATGCTAAAACACCCAGCTTTGAGATCCTGAGTCAATATATTGCCACTTTCTTTTTGGTAGCTTGAGCTTCATAGTGTCAACTGACCTCGTGTATCCATTTTTAATACAGTCTCTTCCTGTAGCATGGGCAAATATTTTAAATCTTCTTCCAAAAAAAATGTTTTAAGTTATGATGTTAGAATGGCAGGACTTTTTCTTTAGGGAAGGAATTCAGTTGTGCTGCAATGTATTAGATTCTATAGGTGGAGCAGAGTCATATAGTGTATCTGTATCATGTGTAGGCTCACCAGCTAATGTACAAGGATTAGACAGTGTTCCAGCACCACAGTCACAGAAAAACCTAAAGCAAAATGAAAACCCAAAAATTAGGAAAGTGAGGGGGAAAATAAGTGGGTAATAGAGCAAGTAAGTGTGCTACATACCTATCATGTCTAATAAATTCTACATCATGTCCCTGATGGCACTTCTTAATGCAGTTCACACATATGGCATTTCGATCTGTGGTGTTACAAGTGTGACATCTAAAAAGCAAAAGCTTACATTATTTTTCTTGAACATGAGATTTCCTCAAAACATGGTATTTCACCCTATGACCTTTGGTTTACAAGAAAAGAGGACCAAAACCATTTTGTGGCCCCATGCCACATTAATTCTGCAAAAGGACTTAAATGTAATAAGTGAATCTCCTGTGTCTTCTGAGAAAAGCCATTGATTTGCAATTTAACCTATCAAAGTCTGTATTGAATCAACTTGGGGGAGAAGGGAGTCAAAAACCACTCAGTGACTAGGGTATATGGAACACTTAATGACAGCTTTACTTTGAAACTCCTAGGCAAACAATATAAGCATTGTGTTCCATCTTTCTAGTGATAGGAATAGTTACTGCAGTATTATATTTTCATATTTATGGTCCCCAACACACAATCCTCAAGTAGACTGACCACAGAACTAACTCAATGTGGACAAATATAAAGTTCACAGTTATATTTTCTTTCCACTGGCAAATACCCCATTTCCTCTGCCTTAAGAGAAAGAGATCTAAAAATGTTAGGTATTGCCAGTTTAGAAAACACACACACACACACACACACACACAAAGAAAAATCACGAACTCCCCCTTTGCAAGACTCAAGTAATTTAGAAATATACCTGTAGAAATCATGCATGGGATAGCTGGTATAACTTGATATTTTATATAAACATTGGCCTCTACTAACAGCCTTTTCTATGGCATCTTGATTGTTCATTATTTTGTTGTCTGTAATAAAAAAAAATAAGTAAAATTCTAGAGGACAAAGACAAAATATAGAAGACTTAAGATAAAAATAGATGATAGAATTATTTTAAAGAAGAGTCACTTTTTAATATCTTTAAAGAAGGCTAGCCAATTGAGTAAAACACCTTAAAGGATTTTCCTTGTGTAAGAGATTCCAACTGTTTAGAACAACCTGAAACTTAGAAAATAGGTGAGTTGCAGTCTTGGTAAACAGGAAAATAGGCCTTGGTAGACTGACAAAGCAGTCAAATACCAATGGCTTCTGATACCACTATTTTTTCATGGCGTATTTTCTATATTTATAGGCAGAGCAGACTCCAACATACCTTTCATTGTCACATTAACACCAGATGCTAAAAATAAGCCTCCAAACCGGTTGTTAAAAATCTGATTGCCTTCTAGTGTTGCAGTCGCATGATTTGTAATTTCAATACCTGAAGTAAAATTTACAAACAGTAGATACATCATCACATTATACAGTTTCCTAAAAGAAACCTGCACTACAGCAAATAAAAACAAGTGTATTAACTCTTAATATCTAAAGAATAAGATGAAATGTTAGAGTTCTTGAGAATAACACTTATTTTCCACTGTTACTAGTCCACTCTCCTTGCCAAAGTGAGCAATGCTACAGATGGTTCATAACTTACTACTTTCTTTGCAAACTAAGAAGAGGATAAACACTCAGAAGTATGGTGAGGTAGCCATTAGTTATATACATGAAGAAAAAAGGAGCTGAATGGTTATTTGGGATAAAAATAATTGTCATCTTCATTGGCAAAAAGTTGAAATATATGCGTAATACTTTGTGAGGCCAGAGGGCTTGAATTTATCTGTAGTACAAGCCTGCATTCTATCCCAATTAATGTTTCATAATTACTACCGGACATTAAGAGAGACATTTCTTAAAAGTTGGGCTTAGAGGGGCGCCTGGGTGGCGCAGTCGGTTAAGCGTCCGACTTCAGCCAGGTCACCATCTCACGGTCCATGAGTTCGAGCCCCGCGTCAGGCTCTGGGCTGATGGCTCAGAGCCTGGAGCCTGTTTCCGATTCTGTGTCTCCCTCTCTCTCTGCCCCTCCCCCGTTCATGCTCTGTCTCTCTCTGTCCCAAAAATAAATAAACGTTGAAAAAAAAAAAAAAAAAGTTGGGCTTAGAGTAGAAGAATCCAGAACTTGGATTGGGTACTCTAATAAGCGATTGTAAATTGATAGGCATTCAGCCACTTTTGTAATACAATTTACACCTTTAGTTATTAAGCAAAAGAGAATAGACCAAAAATCAAACACTTTATAGAAAACAAGCTACAGGTAACAAAAGAAAATACAAACCTGCAGCAAATCCATCAAATATTCTGTTTTTCCTTAAGACTGGATGACTATTAGTGCTGATGAGAACACCTGCTTGAGCATTCCTGAAAATGTCATTTTCCTCAAGGAGACCTATAATAAAATATTTCCTCAGATTAAGACTAATGCACACAAGTTTTACTAGGTGTTTTGGTGGTATTTAAGTATTTTAGTTTCTTATTGCATTGTATAAAATTCACAGGACTAACTTTTCAGCTGAAAGTAAAGTTTATTAGTAATTCAAAGGAATGTAAGACTTAACTGAAAATTGCCATGTAACCATACTAACAAATAACTGGAAATCCCATGGTAGCAGGAACCATGTGCAGTTCATTCACCATTGCATCCCCAGTGGCTGGCACATAGTTTTTCTCACTAAAAATACTGAATTAAAATTAATTCCTTTCAAATGTTTCTGGAACCTCTGCAGCACCCTCAGTGTTTTCATTCAAGCCCTGATTATTTCTGGCCATTACTATAATAATCATTATTTGACCGATTTCTTTTACTCCAGTCTCTTTTGCTGTTATTTTTCCCAGTTACCTACAGCTTTATCACATACCTCTCTGCTTAAAAAGTATTTTCAGAATAAAGTTTAAAATTCAGTTGCCATTTAAAGCCTTTCAAAATATTCCCCAACCTATTCTGTCTTCCTACATTACCTATGCTTTGAATATGCTATACGTTTTTATCTCTTAATGCTTTGGTTTGTATTATTTCCTCATTCCGGAATGTCCTACTCTCTTTCTTCCTAATGTCACATCCTCTGGAAGATTTTTAGTTTCTCTCCATCAAATTTATTATTCTCTCTTCTGGGAGTATAACATAATGATCGATAGTGAGCTGAGGAATTATTAGACTTTTGGTCTTCAAACACTGGTTTCACCTCCTCCTAGCTCTGAGTAGGTAAATTACTTACCTCTCTTTGTCTCCATGTCCTTATCTGTAAAATGGGAATAATGGCACCTACCATACAGGGTTATAATGGGGATCACATGAATTACTATATGTAAAAGTACACAGCACTAAAATATTAAGCTATATTACTCCTATAAAACCTAATTATGTATAGACAATTATTAGTTGTGTACTAGTGTTTCTCTGCCCCCTGAAGACGTGAAACATGGTTTTTAATTTCTGTAGACATTTGACCCATCTGTGGTATTTCAGTCTTGACCTTAAATTGCTTCAAGTCCCTATCTGTAAGTTTGCTTTTGCTAAGATCCAGTCTGAATTCCATGTACAAAGTCTCTTAAGATTTGGGCTCTGCCTCTTCTAGGCTCACCTTTCAGTATCTCTTTGCCTTACTAAACCACTTTGTTTCTTCTAGACTTTTGTTTTAATGTGCCATTAGACTATAAACTTTCTGGATGTAGTACTGTTTTTATTTAGCATTGTATCTTTAGCATCGGTATCACAGTTGTTAGTACATGAGTATTCAGTTAATATGTACAGAACAAATGAAACTGAAATAAGTATGCTTTCTACACCTGGAATGACCTCCCCACCCCATTGACCTGTGAATACTTATTTTTCAAGGCACAGCTCAAGAGTGATTTTACTCCATGAACCTTTTCTCAACACCTTACAAATAAAACCATCCACTGTATTGTGTTTCCTCGTTATATCTTGTAAATACTCCTATCAGATATGTTACTTTATTACTAAATTCTAAGCTCCTTCAGAGTCTCTGTCATTAATGGAATCATCACTGCTTGGCTGTAGTAGTAAACTTTGTTGACTGGTATGTTGTAGCAATAACTAGCTATCCGGTATAAGATATGTACAGTGCTGGGTTACTGACATTTCAGGAATGATGATAAATTTGCATTTGACATTCTCCCCTAGTCTCTCTCTATAAGCAACATGCATTTGCAAGGGGCAGGGACTGTGGAACTTTTGCCTCAATGCAAAATGAGCTGACCTTTATGTATACAAAACCAGGCATGCCCGCTGGGCTTCATTAATTCCATTCTCCAACACAGTTGTAAACAGTTACAAAGCAATATTTCTTTACTACAGACATTTTCATATATTTACAGACCCAATTAATTTCTCATCTAGTTATGTAATTGGACTTTGAGGTTTATTATAATCCTATAACTATTCTAAATATTAAGTCCAGAGAGAGGATGTAAACAAATTCTACCTTAAAAAAGCCTAACAACTGGCATAGTCAAGATGGCTACAAAAGAAAAAAAAATTACGTTAACATTTGTCTCCTTTACCTCTAGGCACTAATCTCCTAAACCATCTCAAGACCTGATAAATCTTGAGATTCACTCATTTATAACATATTAATTGGTAATGTCACTAATCATTAAAGATATGGAAGAAGAATAATGAAAAACTTGATTTTTTACTAATGCAAAATTAACAACGATACCTCGACCCCCATTAAATATACAGATGCCACCATCTCTTCCATCATGGATTTTATTTCTTCTTAGTGTAGGATTACTATCTGTCTTAATCCAGACTCCAGCCATTGCATTGTCAAATATTTCATTGTCTTCTATACAGCCTAGACCTACAAGTGTAAAAATGTAGGTTATGTTATTTGGAAAGTATATTTTAAAGGCAATTAGCATTGACAAAAAGATGAAAGATTAAACGTACCAGAATTATAAACAAGAATTCCACCATTCTGTCCTCCCCAAATTTTGTTACGTCTAATTTTGGGGTTGCTTCCAGTCCTATGGATACAATAGAAAATAATGCCATTTAAATTGCTTCTACTCCCAGGGTACCAGGGTGGCTCAGTCAGTTAAAGCATTCGACTTCGGCTCAGGTCTTGATCTTGTGGTTCATGAGTTTGAGCCTTGTGTTGGGCTCTGTGCTGATAGCTTGGAGCCTGGAGCCTCCTTCGGATTCTGTTGTGTCCCCCTCTCTCTGCTCCTCCCCCACTCACATTGTGTGTGTGTGTGCGTGCGCGTGCGTGTGTCTCAAAAATAAATAAAAACGTTAAAAAATAAATTGCCTTTACTCTCTTATCCATGTTATGTGAGGTAACAGTGGAAAAATTCATATTAATCACAGTAAGAATAAATATAACAATGGCATCCTTCCAAAATGCTCTGAGAAAATTTATTGGTAAAGACACTGATTTAATTTTGCTTAATTCTATTTACTATAGAATACACTTAGTTATAGATTATATTACTACTATACAGTCTCCTAATAATATACAAACTAAACTGAGGGAAGTTAGATTAAACGACTATTACTGCATGCTCCCCTCATATATAAAATGAAGGGCTGAATTTAAGTACTATTACAGTTTTTAAAACTGTTAAAATACAGGAAAGAGGGATTTAAAAAACTATTAATTTTACAGAAATAGTGTAAAAAAAGAAGCTCCCATCTACCGAGTGCCTACAACATGCCAGGGATAGCTCATAAGTGTTTTTATACAGCCTTCCACTTTTCCAAGTATGATGGAGTACACTGGCAACTACAACCGTTACACTGGAGAACAGAGGAAATGTGCACTTATGGCAGGCATATGTGCCACTGGCTACCATCTTCAGGTCGTTCAAGAGAAGTTATATTCTGACAAAGCTGAGCATGTGATAAGAGAGTGAATACATATATGGAGGAATAAAGATTGAGCATTAAATAACAAGGAAAGTTCTACATGCCCCACATACTCCCACCCAACTTTTTCCCGAAAGCAAAATGTGAAAACGTTTACCTTATCTGAACCCCTGAATACATATGATTATAGATATCATTGTCCTCTAGCACTCCATGTCCATTGTCATAAAAATAAACGCCAACCTAAAATTAAAAAAAATTATTTTTCAAATGACAAGAAAGTGTTTACCAAACAATGTGTTTCCCAAATAAGAGTCCAAAATAATTTTACCTGCTTCCCACTATGTATCCTGTTTCTTCTCAGTACTGGAGTGCTGCCAGTTGTCACCCAGACCCCAGCCAGAGTATTACTATAAACTTCATTCTCTTCTATTACTCCTTGTCCTTTCTCATGCTAAATGAAATTTATTACAATAAATTACAATACATATCTTTTAGAAACATTACAATATATATATACATATATATCTTCTAGAAATAGTTTATATTCCCCCTTTAAAAACAGTTATCATAAAAAAATCTCAATTTTTATTTTTTAATCTGGTTAAAGAGGTAATGATTACATTGTTTTTATGTAGTCTCTACACGAATTTAAGCTCCAGAAGTTTATATACTGTTATGCGGCTTTGTACTTTTAAATCTATTATAGAAAGAGTAGTAGCATTCAATTTTCTTCAGCAAAAAAGCTTATCTTTCATTTAGTAAGTTAATAGTTATTTCAAATTTATTACTGATGAAATAATTCAAAAAAAGGTCTTAGGTTACTAAAATTTTTGAGAAGATTTAAGATATGGACATTTCTAGAACTGAAAATAAAAATTACAGTCACACCTAGCATTACACAAGGACCTTTCTAAAACTTCCTGCATTTTCTCACTTGAATCGGTTGTAACAGTTTCAGACATCATGGTAACAGAAGACATAGAACTAATAGATGTTTTTACAATTTTGTAAGATGCTCAATTATGTTTCAACATAAATTCAAATGAGAAAATGGCTTTTCAAAAAATATTCAAAAAGATTCAAGTCTAGGGGCACCTGACTGGCTCGCTCAGAAGAGCGTGCGACTCTTGATTTTTTTAGGGTCATGAACCTCACGCTGGGGGGCAGAGATTTCTTAAATAGATAAAACTTTAAAAAATTAGTAAGAAGATACTTCTATGCCTAAATTCAGTCAGTTGACTGAATTTTACAGAACACTACCCACACTATAAAAGTAAGTTATTCATATATACTGGCAGAAAGAACAAGAGTCTTATTGTATAAATATTAAAGAGAGTCATAAATTCATACTCTATAAGTTGAATGTGGCCTACCCCTTCTCTCTTGGTTTTTTTTTTTTTTTTATTTATTTTTTTTTTTTTAATTTTTTTTTCAACGTTTATTTATTTTTTTGGGGACAGAGAGAGACAGAGCATGAACGGGGGAGGGGCAGAGAGAGAGGGAGACACAGAATCGGAAACAGGCTCCAGGCTCTGAGCCATCAGCCCAGAGCCCGACGCGGGGCTCGAACTCAGGGACCGCGAGATGGTGACCTGGCTGAAGTCGGACGCTTAACCGACTGCGCCACCCAGGTGCCCCTCTCTCTTGGTTTTAATGCATGGCATTCTAGAACTATATTCATTAACTTACCACATAAATCCCACCATGCTGGCCATCATGAATTTTGTTATGTCGAACAATTGGACAACTGTTTGTCCTAATCTGAATTCCTGCTAGTGCATTGCCTATTTAAAAATAAAAGTTACAATGTCAACATAAGGAGCCTAGTGCAACACAGTAAGAGTTTTGCATTACACAGTAGTTAAACATTTTTACAATTTTAGGAAAAGCATTAGGCTGTGAATATGTCATATTCAGAAAGATATTTGTGGTCCATGAACATTAAAAAAAACTAAGGGAACCAGGAGTATAAAAAGAAAAACCGTAGGAAGTATGGGTATAATGGTTAAGAGTAGAGACTCAGAAGTCAGGCTGCCAAATTTTGAATCCCAGGAATTCTACCTTCCTGTGTGACTGTAAGATACTTAACCTCATCATACCTTTGTTTCCTGATCAGTAAGTGGGGATATTTAATAGTGTCTACTTCACAGGGTTGATGTGAATATTATATGACTTAATTCAGATAAGGTGTTCAGAATAATGCCCGAAACTAAGTAAGCTTTATGTTAAGTATTAGCAAAAGACAAAGCCCAGGAACATATCAGTGTCTGGCATACAGACACCTAATAATGGTTTGCTGAATTAATATCTCAAAAAGTTTTAATGAGGAGTATTTTCCTTTTATAGTTAGTACCAAAGTTAATGAAGTGAATCTAAGGAAACTGTAGATACTTCTGAGACTAAGGTCATATTTATATTTTCATCACTGATAATCTGGCATAGTGATTGGTACACAATGGGTACTCAGTAAATGTTAAGTGAATAATGACTATTAAGTAAATAGATATCAGAAATAATCTTTATTGAGAGTTTAAAGAAACTGGATCAATTATCCTATTTGGATGGTTTCAAAGTGGTCCACTGTGTTAATGTCAAGAAGAAAGGCCAAGCTCCAAGACTGTATACAGCAAAACCACATGCTTACCATAAATGTCATTTCCTTCAATAAGGCCTCGTCCATCACCAAAGATGTAAACTCCCCCTTGATTTCCATTAAATATAGAATTTCCCCTATAATTAATAAATAATAAAAAATAAACATCTATTCAAACATCTACAAGCTTACTTGTTTTACACAATAAATTGTAAGGCCACTCATAATCATGTGACCTTAAAAAATTATTCATCTTCTAAGGGCCTCAGTTTCCTAATCTGTAAAATGAGGGACTCAGATTAGATGATTTCTAAATTCCCTTGCAGTTCTTTCTAAAACCTGAAGCTTAGAAGAGCCTCCTGGTATTTGAGACAAAATAACATTCTTTTTTTCCCCAAAATATTTATTTTGAGAGAGCATGGGTACACACAAGCAGGGGTTGGGGGGGGGGGGGAGGTGGGAGAGAAAGGGGCGGTGGGTAGGGAGAGAATCCCAAGCAGGCTCTGCTCTGTCAGTGCAGAGCTGATGTGGGGTTTGATCCCATGAACCCTGAGATCATAACCTGAGACGAAATCAAAAGTTGGACGCTTATTAACTGACCAAGCCACCCAGGCACCCCCAAAATAACATTCTTAAAAATCCCCCCCCAAAATAGCTAACACAATGAGAAGAACTGTTTTTTAGCTGATCTGGAAACATTTGCTGAATATTAACAAGATGGAAATCCCATAATCTACTTTCATAAAGCCAGTGGAAAATAAAACTTGGCAATTAAAAATAAATTATCATTGATCAAATTATAATAGTTCTGTTCTACAGTCTTTGTCAATGCCTTTCAGAATGTATCTGTTTGTTTCCTTACTGTGGCCAGAGGGAGTGGTAGGAACTATTAAAGGAAAGTTTTGACTTTTTGTTATTCTTGGACTCTGTCCAAGAATCTTTGAGATAGCTACTTTCCTGATTTATGCTACCTGCTCTCAGACAAAAAGAGAAGACAAGATCATTCAGGTTCCAAGAGAAAGTTCATGGCTCTACATACCCATTTATAATGCAGTTTGATAAATTTAAAATAAAAATCTCAGCATTTGCAATTGTTCATAAAATATTATTAATGCATGGCTTAGATCACTAAAAAACGAACACCCTAAAATAAAAGCAATTGTTATGCTCATTCAGATGCATAGACATTTACTAGGAAAATCTATTTTACAGCAGTCAGGTGTCTAGGAAAAACACCGAGAGTTAAAGCTAAGTATCCTGACTTTTCTTACAACACAAAACAATGTGACAAAGTAATTTCCATCCATAATTACATATAAATACCTTATTGTTGGGTCACTATTTGAGGTAATCCATACACCTGCAAAGTTGTTTGCATAGATTTTATTCTCTATGAATTGTCCTCTTCCTTTCTCATGCACATATATTCCTCCAGTCTGCCCATGATGAATTTCACATCGAACCACCGTGGGGTTAGCATAGGCTTTTACTTCAAAGCCTGCTATTCTGTTTCTGTGTATGTTGCAACTTTCAAAGTAACCCTGAAAAACACAGAAATTAAACTGTAGGTAAGGCTACCTTCCAAAAAGAAATGACATTAAAAAAATTGACCTTTTTAATGTATACCTCTAAATTAAGTATCAGAAATGTTGAGTAAGAATAAAACACAGATATACACTAAATTTCAAATGATAAACGAAGAGATTTAAGTATTTTAGTAAAACAGAACTACAAATTCTCTAATTAGTCTGAGTATACTCAAAGCCAGGAAAGAAAAATAGGGAAAGATTTATTCAATAAATGCAAATAAACACCATTACCCAATAAATATATAGATCCTTTAACAAAGACTTATTACGTATTAAATAAAATAAATCCTTGTTAAAAATGCCCCAAGAAATCAAATTCTAAAAAGTTGACTTAAGGACATAATCAGAGACAATAAAACCCTTCTGAAGACTTATGTTTATGCTCTACATGCTATCGAAGATAGTATACATTAAATATGATCTCAATTTTATTTCAAGAAAAACTTGAAGAATAAAACAAAACTATGAGGGCATGATTATCTGAGAAGTATTATGGATGACTTTTTGTATCCTTTACACTTCTCTTAATTTCTTAAATCTTCTGTAACAGACATGCTTATTTTTTTTTTTTTATTTTTTGGACATGCTTCACTTACTTGTAATGAGAGTCAAAGTTACTGTAATACTGATATCCTAAATTCTAAGATCCAATCAAGAGTAAATAATTAAGAGAAAAAAATAAGACATTCCTAAGATGGCACTTTACCTCCTGGTCTATCTCCGTTCAAAAACTGAAGGTGTTCTCCATTCTTTAAATTCTCTTTAATACTAAGTACTTTCTTATGCTACCTCTAAGTACTGCTTTGTACTACTTCCATATTGGTCATATCCATTTCTAACTGATCATAAGCTCCTATATAGAAATGAATATACTAATTTCTGGTGCAGCTATACAGGACTTCACACACACTAAACACTCAAGTAAGAACTAATTAACTTTTTGCAAAATCTAGTAGAGGCTAAAAACAGGATGTAAATCTGAATAGTTTACTATATATTTAACTCTTTAAAAAGACACACCTCTGAGAATAACATTCAGAAGTAGTTTCTGGATTCATTTTCTACAAGCACAAATTATCTGTAACTTTGAAAAATAACTTCTTTAAATATGAAAAGCTTCTTTGATTTTACACCAAATAAAAAAGGATGTATAATGGATATATATACAGACTATTATGGCAAAACTGAGCATCAAAGAAAAAATCAAGAAATTTAATTTAAAGAGTTCAGACCAAATGGACTTAATGTTAGGTTGGAATGAATCCACATTTCTGATGTTTTCATTATTGAGAAAGGAGTTCAATTAGGCTCCTAGTTTCTTTCTGCTGGGAGTTGAATGACTTCTCTGATTGGTAAACTTGGGGAAGAATAAACTGGGTATGCTCATTCAGCTTTACTCTTTTCCTCACAGAAGTGAGCTGCCCTGAGGGAGCATGCCTTCTGCTACTATTCCACAAACAAATCTTAGGACTAAGTGGGTAAGCCTATTTAATTTTGGGGTGCAATTACAACTAGATCCATGTGGTTCTTGTTCTAGGTTGTATTCTCCAACTTAGCTCTTTAAGGGTTAATAAAATGCTATTTCAGCCCCCTCCTGCTACCTCATGGCTTTATTTCTTAATTTGTTCAGAATGTGGCAAGGAAATGTGCTGCTTATTGGGCTTCCATAAAGATTTCAGTAACAGCCCACTGTCATCTACTGACTATACTAAACATACAGTACTGCAAGTATATTTTGCTATGTATTGGGTAAACATGATTCAAATGCAGGGATGTTCTTTCTGTTTTCTTTAGGTTTTGATTCTGTATAGTTAAGATAGTCAACTAAAGCAATTTATTTGTTGTTGTTGTTATTTTGTTAAGTTTATTTTTTTACTTTGAGAGAGTGTGAGCACATACGAGTTGGAGAGGGACAGAAAGGAGAGGGAGAGAGAGAGAGAATCCCAAGCGGGCTCCACACCATCAGCACAGAGCCTGATGTAGGGCCTGAACTCACAAACTGTGAGATCATGACCTGAGCTGAAACCAAGAGTTGGACACTTAACCCACTAAGCCACCCAGGCACCCCTAAGATAGTCAACTAGATCCACAAGTTTATTAAGGCAAACAGCAGCCTCCTCTCCTCATTTTCCCTGATCTAATGGCCCCCGTTTCCATTCGTTAGCTGTTTCTTTTTATCTATCTATTTTTTAAAGTTCATTTATATTGAGAGTGAGTGAGCGAGCAAGCGGGCACACAAGCAGGGGAGGGGCAGAGAGAGAGGGAGAGACAGAATCCTAAGCAGGTTTCGCACCACCAGCACAGATGTTTGGGATTCTGTCTCTCCCTTTCTCTCTGGCCCCTTCCACTTGTGCTCGCTCGCTCTCTCAAAATAAACATTAAAAAAAACACCAAAAAACAACTTGTATTGTATCTTCAGCTTGCAGTTTTAGGGATTATCCACTGACTTCCTATTATAGAAGGTAACAATTTAGCTCTTTCTATTTCTATCTCCCATCACACACATTCACACTGTATCATTCCAATGTAGTTATATCACAATTTTGGTTAAGATTACTGTGCTACTCAGAGCTGAGCCATAAAGTACAACTACGTATTCTTTGCCATACAACTTTTTATTGAAGTTAGTAATTATCTTGTTCTCCTTTGCTTAGGTCTCTAGTGATAATTCTATCCTAAACCTGTGATCAGTTCTTTAAACACTTGAATATATTTATATTCACATCAGATTTATCAATTTATCTTCCTGAACATAAGGTTTTATAATCTGCTCTAAACTGGACTGGCTGCCCTGGTCATAGGCATGCAGTCATTTACAACATTGCAATTAAAAAAAAATTCTTTTTTCAACGTTTTTTATTTATTTTTGGGACAGAGAGAGACAGAGCATGAATGGGGGAGGGGCAGAGAGAGAGGGAGACACAGAATCGGAAACAGGCTCCAGGCTCTGAGCCATCAGCCCAGAGCCCGACGCAGGGCTCGAACTCACGGACCGCAAGATCGTGACCTGGCTGAAGTCGGACGCTTAACCGACTGTGCCACCCAGGCTCCCCTACAACATTGCAATTTATTTATTTATTTATTTTTTTTTTTACAACATTGCAATTTAAAGGTTAAAATGTCTCCTAGGTTTTATCAAAGACGGTGTTTGTAACCTGTATTTTTTGTTTGAGGATAGCTTTCAAGAACAGAAAGCAGCAAAAAACATTATTTTCTTTCATACTTTTTTTTTTTTTAAGTAAACTCTACTCCTAATGTGGGGCTTGAACTCACGACCCTACACTCAAGAGTCACATGCTCCAGGAGCCGCCCCCCCACTACATGCTTTGAAAACCAGAAGCCTCTCTATTGCTACAACTGTCATTTGATTACATTCATTACAGAACAATGATTGACTGACTTATAGTTTAATAATTTTACAAAGAAATCTATCTCTTATGGGCTTAAAGGGTTCAGTTAACGTAATTCTGCTTTAAAATACATTTTAATGGAATGCATGTTTTAAGAGATGCCTTTAGTGTAAAATAGCCTAATAATACAGAAATGTTAAGTTGGATATAGACAGAATTCTACTTTGCCTTGTAAGATGCAAACCACAAAAACTTCAACATATATGTACAAAACTCCAAAAGCAAGGGTGTTTTGTTGGAGAATCCCAAAAAATCATTTCAAAGATATCAGATTGCTAAGAGCTTCTTCCATATATACATTTTTAAGTTTATTTATTTTGAGAGAGACAGCACAAAGGGGGGTAGGGGCAGAGAGAGAAGAGAGAATTCCAAGCAGGCTCCATGCTGTCAATGCAGAGCCCAAAGTGAGGCTTGAACATGTGAACCATGAGATCATGACCCAAGCTGAAATCAAGAGCTGGACGCTTAACTGACTTGAGCTGCCCAGGGACCCCAAGCTTCTTCCATATATAAAATAAGGGCTTGTTAACTTGATACCACAAGTGTTTCTAAATCCTTGACATACACATTAATATAAATTTTTGAAAATTAACTTTCTATAAAGTTAAAAACTTAACACCGATATAAAAATAAAAGGCGAAGGGCTTTTTCATTTAAAATTTTTTGGAAATACAACAGTCTTTATTAAATATGACAAAGTAAAAGGCATTCAAGAATTTCTCTTAAAACTCTCCAAAGAAAACAAGAATGAAAAATAGAGGAAAAAAAGCATGCTATCTTCATTGAAATAAATGTCTGCAATGCAAACTACTATTTACAGAACACTTGCCAAATACTGCAAAATCTGGATAAGGAAGAGTAGGTGCTGAAACCTAACAAATGCTATCTTCTACCTTTAGCAAGGTAGTTTTCCCCAAATAGCTGAAGGTTCCAATGAGCCTAGCCAATACTACAGTGATGAGATCTAATGGCATGAACGGAACATAAGAAAGAGATATTTCCATATCATTTTCATAGAAATATCCCAGGCACAAGAAGTAAATGTGAGTAAGAAACACACTAAGCATGAAATTATGCTTCCTATCTAAGGGAGATTATCCAAAATAAAGGAAAATGAGAGAGGGCAATTTCAAAATTTCTGTCATCTGTCATGTGTCAAATTCATAAATTAAGAATAAATGTCTCAAAAAATTTTATAGCAGTTTGGTATTGCTGTGGTATTCTAATTACATTTTATACAAAACAATACTCTGGAATGGATTTTATATTTAAAAAAGATAATTGGGGAACTGTGAACAATGACAGAAAAATTGTTTTTAGGAATGAGACTGGTACTGTGGTTATATGAAAGAAAGAAAAATAAAGAATCCTCATTTTTTGAAGATACATGCTGAAATGTATACAGATGATATGATGTCCAAGATTTGCTTCAAAATAATCTAGAGAGTAGAGAGTAAAGTGATTAAGTACAGATGAAACAAAATTGGCCATGAATTGAGATAGCTGTTGAAGTGGAAAGCGGGTACGTGGAGATTCATTCACTATACTGTTCTACTTTTATGTACGTTAGAAAAATTTCATAAAACAAAATGCATTAAAAATTAGAGCTAAAAACCCTACTGGAAACAAAACAGGAAAAAAAGAACTATAGAAACATAGTAAGGGACACAGAGAGCCAAGTTTCTAAAGAAAGGAACACATGGAATAAAAAAAAAACCCAGTAAAACACAACATCAACAAAAACCTACATAAGGATACTGAAGTAGAAAAAGAAAAAAAAAAAAAAAAAACACAACAAAAAAAACCCAGAATGATCTCAGACTTGCCAGCTACACTGGATGCTAGAAATATAAAAATGACTACAAAATTCAGAGGGGAAAAAAGTGCACTCAAAACTGTGTATAGTTAGCCAAGTTAAAAGGTAATGGGGTAGGTGTTCTCAAGTGGTAAGAATTCAGGCTACAATACTTGTAAACCCCTCTTTTAAAAATAAATAAAAGGGGTGGCGGGTGGCTCAGTTGGTTAAACATCTGACTCTTGATTTGGCTCAGGTAGTGATCTCACAATTTGTGAGTTCAAGCCCGGCACTGGACTCTGCACTGGCAGTGTGGAGCCTGCTTGGAATTCTGTGTCTGTCTCTCTCTCTCAAAATTAAATAAATAAACTTAAAAAAAAAAAACCAAAAAACAAATAATGAATGGCTAAATGACAAAGTCCAGCCATACAAAGGATGAATCAAAAAAATTCAGCAATGGACAAACTGTTATAAAAGGACTAAAGGTAAACAAATATAGAATAAATACACACCAATAACTATAGGAATGCAAATGTTACAAATCTTTACAAGAGAAAAATAAGAATATAAATGACGGAATGGTGACAGGTTGAAATATAAGGTGTTCATTCCCTCATTTTTTGTACGAGTTCATACTTAATCCTAGAGGTGTCCTTTATACTAGTGCATGTAGTTTCTTTACGAAAACAACTCTCTATAATAAAGAGTATAAAATCTTTTATGATTAATTCTTATGAGTATGGGAATTTAAAGTCTAAGTATGTCAGCAGGCAAGTAAAGGAAAAAAATTCAGAGAATACATGTCTATTTAAAGAAAGTGGACAGTATAGAAACTAGTTTTAAATGTTTATTCTAATGTTCTTTGAAGTTCTATAGATAACAAAGCCAAATTTTAGAAAGATTATTCACAGTGATGTTATCCTACCGATCATGGGCTGTCAACACAAAGACGATGAAGAAGACAAGCCAAAAGAATACCTGAAATGGAAGAACATCCTACCAAAAGATGTTATGCTTTAATTTCCATCCTTCCCTTACAAATGTGTAATACGTTACAAATCTCTTCATCAATCCTTAATGAAAATATCTATCTGTAGCATCGCCTAGAATTGTTTAAAAACAAGTTAAAAAATTTGTAAGCCCAAATATAGGTGTACAATGAGGACTAAATTATTATGATGAACTTTAGTTAAGTGACCATCACCACAGGTCTTTTAAAAATGAGGAAGTTTACTCAGATTAAAATTATCTTGGCACCTCAAATCTCCCTTGTCAATGAGACCAGAGGAATGCAAAAACGTGATACTAGAATTGTACGTTAACTCTGGGGCAAAGTGTAAAGGCAACGCGAGCAGAGAAATACTAGCATAGTGGTGCCATTACAAAATGAGAGTTCCATTTAGGAACTATAGGCAATATAGGCCAGGGGAGAAGGGGAGATTTTCAAGATTCTTATGTTTTGATATCCTCCATACCTTTGCCCAGACTCCCCAGTTCCCATGCTTCCTATTTCTCTATTCTTTGGAAAACAGAGGTACAATTTACAGTGAAATGTCAATTTCTTTATTCCAGCTGGAGACGGGCAAGTGGTCATCTCCACTCTTTATTATTTGTTTGCTTGTTTATTTATTTATTTTATTTCCCCCACTCTGCTTTCTTATTTAAAGGCCCAAGTTATAGCCTACATTTTTAAAAAAAAAAAAATTTTTTTTTCAATGTTTTTATTTATTTTTGGGACAGAGAGAGACAGAGCATGAACGGGGGAGGGGCAGAGAGAGAGGGAGACACAGAATCGGAAACAGGCTCCAGGCTCTGAGTCATCAGCCCAGAGCCCGACGCGGGGCTCGAACTCAGGGACCGCGAGATCGTGACCTGGCTGAAGTCGGACGCTTAACCGACTGCGCCACCCAGGTGCCCCTATAGCCTACATTTTAAATGAACTATTCTTCTCAGGTTACAGTTACCCCAGGAATATGATGCACTGGATGGTCTGAAACCATTAAATCTAATCAGAATTTCATAAAAGAGTGCTCCCTCCTGGTCTAGATCAGTTTTAAAACGGTTCTACAGGGCGCCTGGGTGGCGCAGTCGGTTAAGCGTCCGACTTCAGCCAGGTCACCATCTCGCGGTCCCTGAGTTCGAGCCCCGCGTCGGGCTCTGGGCTGATGACTCAGAGCCTGGAGCCTGTTTCCGATTCTGTGTCTCCCTCTCTCTCTGCCCCTCCCCCGTTCATGCTCTGTCTCTCTCTGTCCCAAAAATAAATAAAAACATTGAAAAAAAAATTAAAAAAAAATAAAACAGTTCTACATTAGGGCTTTGGAACAAACAATAAAAATAAAAAATTTCCTTCACTAATTGATGATTTGTATATGTGAATCCAACATTCCTGTTGCTTGATTCATGCTATACAACAGCAATACAACTTCGCTGTAACCCGATTTGCCCACCATATCATCACCTCTTCTCCCATCTCAGACTCCTTAACAAAAAATGTTGCCAACGTTGTACTAGGACTTAAAAATTGCCTCAATGAAAATTAGACATTAAATGAAAAGCATACCTGAATAGACACCAAAGACCATTATTTTAAAATAGTGGTCTAAGAGAGCTCAAAAAGTTGTGCCTCTAAAAATCTGTGTAAAATGACATAATAGTATTTAAAATATAATATTATCCATCAAGACACTAATTAACTGCTGCATCAGTTTTAGAACTGATATTTTATTATCACTGTATCTCTTATTAAAATTCTGCCAGTTAAAAAAAATTTTAAAGCACTAAAATGGAATGATAAAACCATTAATTCTCCCAAGTGTAGTCTAAAAACAACCTGCATTCAACTCACTTATACTGCTTATTAAAAATGCATATCCTAATCCCCATTTATATTATTTATTATATCTGGTGATTTTTATGCACACTTACATTTGAGAACTACTATATTAGATCTTACTCCCCTCAAAGATTCATCAATTCCCTAAGGACACCATCTTCTCTACATGCACATAGTATTAGATTCATGAATTTACAGATTACTGCACATTGATTTTAAAATATGATGCTGAAATTTCTTTTTAAAATTTTGAGAGAGAGAATGTGTGTGTGTGTGTGTGTGTGTGTGTGTGTGTGTGTGTTTACAAGCAAGGGAGGGGCAGAGACAGAGGAAGAGAATCTCAAGCAGGCTCCATGCTGTCAGTATAGAGCCTGATGTGGGGCGTGATCCCATGACTTATAAGATCATGACTTTCACTGAACTCAAGAGTCAAGACACTCAACCGACTGAGCCCCCACAGGTGTCCCTAAAATAAAAATCTTTTAAAAAATAGCTTAACTGATAAGAAGTCAGGTTTTTTTAATTAAGAATAAATGTTCTTACCATGCCATGATCAAATGTGAACACACCAACATCACGTCCATGATGGATATGATTCCGTCTAATAATTGGGTTTCCATGATTTTTAACCCAAATCCCAGCTAAAGCATTATTGGAAATTTCATTATCCTCATATATTCCCTGCAACAATTAATCAGAAATAGACATTAGCAGAACTTTATTATTTTTTTTTTTTTATTTTTTTTTTTTTCAACGTTTTTTATTTATTTTTGGGACAGAGAGAGACAGCGCATGAACGGAGGAGGGGCAGAGAGAGAGGGAGACACAGAATCGGAAACAGGCTCCAGGCTCCGAGCCATCAGCCCAGAGCCTGACGCGGGGCTCGAACTCACGGACCGCGAGATCGTGACCTGGCTGAAGTCGGACGCTTAACCGACTGCGCCACCCAGGCGTCCCAGACATTAGCAGAACTTTAAAAAAAATTTAAAAAAGAAAAAAAACCCACAAAATTAAAAAATACCTGTGCATGATCTGTTATATAAAGTCCAACATTTTCACAGTCACTGATGTTACAGTGCTTGATAGTGGGACATGCTCCTTGACCACTAACACATACTGCTGAGCCAACTGTAAGAAGAAAAATTTATTTAAAAATCTACTGGACAACAATACAGTGACTTTTTTTTAAGAGAGAGAGGGAGAGAGATAGAGCAAGAGCAGGGGAGAGGGGAAAAGGGAGGGAGGGAGGGGGAGAGAGAGAGAGAGGGAGAGAGAATATATATCCAAGGCAGGCTCTATGCTCAGTGAAGAGCCCAATGCTGGATCCCACAGCCCTGGGATCGTGACTTGAGCCGAAATCAAGAGTTGGGACACTCAACTGACTGAGCCACCCTGGCACCCCAATAACTCATTTCATAATAAAACATAATGGAAACACTAACCTGTACATGTACTTCGGATGATACAGTGATCAATAATAGGGCTACAATTTACTGTAATCTCTAAGCAGTGGTGTGCATTATGGTGTTGAGCAGATTTGTCATCAGGGTTAAACTGAAAAGGAGAAATTCTGCTTGAAACAGACAACCACTGCCTTAAACGATTTCAACATACATATTCTAAATCTTAAATTCCTTACCCTTATTGTCATATATCCAACATAAGCATCCTCAGAACCTTCCATAAAGACAAAGGTTGAATCTCTAGTGTTTTCAATTATAACTTTGTCTGCTACTTTTCCAGGTGCTGTGGAGAAGATATTTTAAAACACATTACCTTTATTTTTTTAAAGCACATGATTTATCAGATGAAACTGAAATAAAAATTTTTTTAATCAGTAAAAATATTCTGCCATAAAACTAATAATAAAAAAAATCCTTTTTATTGTTTTAAGTTGGGTACTTTTTTTGGAGGAGAAATTTTTTTTTCATTTTTTAAGAAAAATTTTAATAAATTTAATTGAAGTATAGTTAACATATTAGTTTCAGGTGTACAATACAGTGACTTGATAATTATATACATTACAAAATGCTCACTATGGAAGTGTAATTACTCTGTCACCATCACAAAATTATTATAATATTACTGATTATGTTCCCTATCCTATACTTTTCAACCTGTGACATTTATTTTATAACGGGAAGTTTGTACCTCTTAATCTCCTTCCCCTTTTTCATCTATCTGTCCACTTACCTCCCCTCTATAAACAACCTGTATGTTCTTTGTATTTATGAGTCTATTTCCTTTTTACTGTTATTTGTTTTGTTTTTTAGATTCCATATATAAGTGACATCACTTGGTATTTGTCTTTGTCTAATTTATTTCACTTAGCATAATATGAGGGGGAAGTTTTAAAAAAACATTAGTATTGAATATATAAGAATATTCATTTTATCAGGTAACTATGTTTCACTGGCCTTTTCTACAGGCCATCATATTTAATGTGGATATTATTTGAGTACTATTATACTCATTCATATATAACAATACTCCTAATAATATTTAACTACTAATAGTATTTAGTATCAAATACAATGACAGATTAAAAAATGGTTTCTTGTGAAAATAAAATCACCTCTGGCAACACCAGAAAAAGAAGCTTAAGGAGGGGAAAGAAGAAGGGGGATGATAAGTAGGTAGAGAAGGAGAGAAACCTCCCAATTTAAACTTATTTCTAAACTGGCCTTGATTTGGAAAGTACTGCAAGTCACTAGGCAAAATTTATTATACCTTCCCCCCCTATTCTCTATCGTGGAAATGGAGCAGGGAAGCACAAGGGGCAGTAAATAAAAATTTCAGTTACAAGTAATAAATGCTAGCTATCTTAAAATGGTCCAGGTACAGTGTCCTTAAAAAAGGCAGAAGAAATCTTGAAATGACTGATCAGTGCTCAACAACTGTTACATTAATTCTTAGAAACCTGACCAATAGCACAAAAAAAATTTACAAAGGATATCTGTTTCATTAAAAACACAGCAATAAAAACATTAACCATCTTGATTTTCAAATAAAAGATAAAACAAGTATCTTTCTTTCTTTAATGAATAAGACAGTTGGACAAAGTACAGACATCAAGAAATATATACATCTTAAAAAAAAATTCATCTATAATGTCTGAACTGTCATGTTTTCATTTCTGTGATATGCAATATTCCTGTTCTTTCTTACCATTAAGGTATTACCAAGGTTCCCCTGGATTTTAAGTCACTAGTGTTAAAAAAAAAAAAAAAAATCACATAAATAATATATTAAATTTTTAATGACAGTGCATCTCAAAATACCTGCACCAATCATGGTGATTGGAGATTCAATATATATCCATTCATCAGTGTATATTCCAGAATGAACAAAGATAAGTCCATCAAAATGAGCTTCTTGTACCCCACCAAGGGCATCTTCAATTGTATCATAATACTACAAAAAAAACCAAAAGCATCAGTACAGAACTGAAAGATTACCATCTTAAGTCTTGTAAAAATACAAATCAAACATACCAACATATTTTCTCTTCCTTTATATCTTGCAGGATTACTGTAGAAATGTTCAGCAAATCCTGGCTTTACATGTGCACCTTTATACTAAAATGTCAAAAAACAAACCAAACAAAAAAACCAGAAACATTAACTACTAATATAAACATTATATTCTAAATTAATTTTGTATTATATATTTTTTTATTAAATATAAAAAAGGTTTTAATTATTCTAATTTTCTGTTGCATAGTGCAATGTAAATTCTGAAACAGCTTATGACTCAGTAATATCCAGTAAGAAAGGACAAAATTTGCTAATCTCAGCACTACTGATATTTTGGGACAGATAATTCTTCGTTGTGGGGTTGTCCTGTGCATCACTGTTAAAATATTTAGCAGCATCCCTGGCCTCTACCCACTAGATACCAGTAGAATCCTCTTCTCCAGTGTGACAACCAAAAAGGTCTCCAGACATTGCCAAATGTCTCCTGTGGAGCAAAACCATCCCTACCTGAGAACCACTCATAAAAGACCATAGGAAAATTAAGGTAAATGTGAAACTTCAAAACAACTACTGAACACTAATAATTTAAGAAAAAGTTCAAAGAGATCCATATAAAGTATAACTGCTCTTGGGCTACTGATGCTTACTGCCACTGTTTAAATTATTAATAAATACATCAGTAGTTAAAAAAATTGTTGAATATTTTGTTGACTGATAAATATTCATTGCCTTAAAACCTATTCTTAAGTTTAAATAAATTTTTTAAAAAGAAACTTTTAGTTACAAATATAAATCAGTATTTTCCATTTATACTTCATACCAACTGCTGGAAACTCTCTTTCCAAGGATTTGGATGTTCATATTCTTCTGGATTAATCTGGTAGAATTTGCCAGGTTCAGGATGCATCATAGGGCGAGTATATTCGAAAACTTCCATGTATAATCGTTTCCTGGAGGAGAAAAGGAATGAAAGATTTCTTCATAAAATGTCCTTTAAAACAACTAGAAAGGGGCGCCTGGGTGGCTCAGTCGGTTAAGCAACCGACTTCGGCTTAGGTCATGATCTCACAGTCCGTGAGTTCGAGCCCCACATCGGGCTCTGTGCTGACAGCTCAGAGCCTGGAGCCTGCTTCGGATTCTGTGTCTCCCTCTCTCTCTGCCCCTCCCCTGATCATACTCTGTCTCTCTCTGTCTCAAAAATAAATAAAAAAACATTAAAAGAAAATAAAAATAAAAATAAAACAACTAGAAAAATTATCTGATGCTTTAAAACATATAAGAATATAAAAAACCAAAATTTTAAATGTAAAATGGTTTTTGGCTAAAATAATATAACTTCATATAGGGACACCTGGGTGGCTCAGTTGGCTAAACATCTGACTTCAGCTCAGGTCATGATTTCACAGTTCACAAGTTGGAGCCCCACATCTGGCTCTGTGCTGACAGCTTAGAAACCTGGAGCCTGCTAAGGATTCTGTGTCTCCCTCTCTCTCTGCTCCCTCCCCACTCACTCTCTCTCAAAAATAAATAAACAGGGGCGCCTGGGTGGCTCAGTCGGTTGAGCGGCTGTCCGTGAGTTCGAGCCCCGTGTCAGGCTCTGTGCTGACAGCTCAGAGCCTGGAGTCTGTTTCAGATTCTGTGTCTCCCTCTCTCTGACCCTCCCCTGTTCATACTCTGTCTCTTCCTGTCTCAAAAATAAATAAAATTTAGAAAATAAATAAATAAATAAACAAACAAACATTAAAAAACAATATGTAACTACATATAAAAAATAGTACACCTCCCAAAATAAGAAGTGTCAATTCTTCAAAATTTGCTTAGGGGAAAAAAGGCCACCCTTACTGTAAAAGGCTCATACGGTTATGATTTAAAAGGATGGCTTTTAGGTTGCCTGGGTGGCTTAGTCAGTTAAGCACCCAACTCTTGGTTTCGGCTCAGGTCATGATCTCATCATTTGTGAGATCAAGCCGGGCATTGGGCTCCAACGCTGACAGTGCGTGGCCTGCTTGGGATTCTCTCTCTCCCTCTCTCTCTGCCCCTCCTCCACTCACACATGTGCATGCTCTCTCAAAATAAATAAATAAACTTTGAAAAAAATAATTAAAGGATGGCTTTCAGTGAAATACTCTGAACCTAATTAACTCTTTGTATATCTTTACGTTATTATCAAGAGCCAACAAATCTCAGAAATGTACTGATAGTAACTATTTAATCACTTCCTGTAAAAATTGGTATTTTCTTGCAGTCTTTTTATCTACAGATAGTTTCATTTATTACAGTTATGATTCTATAGCATATAAAATTCTGTATTCTGCTCTTTAAAAAATATTTTTTACGCGTCAGGCTCTGGGCTGATGGCTCAGAGCCTGGAGCCTGTTTCTGATTCTGTGTCTCCCTCTCTCTCTGACCCTCCCCCGTTCATGCTCTGTCTCTCTCTGTCCCAAAAATAAAAAAAAAATAAAAATATTTTTTAGAACATAGCATTTTACCATGTTAGTAGCAACTCTTGTAAAAATCACTATTAATTGCCTGTATCATCATCCTCCAAGTAGATGTTACATTATTAGTCCATTTCTTCTTGCTAGACATTTAGATTTCTAATTTTCCCTATTATTAACTGTGCCATTATGAAAAATTTGTACATAAGGAAAAAAAATTTCCAGAAGTGAATTACGTTGGTCAAAGGGCTTGCATACTTTAAGGCTCATAAATACAACTGTCAAACTCAGTGATGTTAACAGTTTTCCAAAAGTGATGTAACAAAATCTACACACACTCTCATTAAATTATCAGACTGAATTACCTGTTTTCTTTTTCTTAAAAAATTACCTATTTGAAATTAGACACAGTTCTATTTCTAAAAAGCTTAAATTTAAATGAACATTTCCCACAATCACTCAGTTGCTATTAACTGATAAATAGCACAGAAAGTACTTCATTTTTTGTTTTATAAATACCGCTTAGACCAACAACCTACATTTGTGATAAACAGGTAACATGGAATTTATAAGCATTCTAATGTTGTTTCAAGTGTTTAATTTTAACTACCACCTCACACTTCAACTTCCCTACCATCTTTAGCATTTAGGGCAGCAAATAATATATCTCAAGATAATAAGAAATAAATTTTCACTTACCACAAAATTGGATCATTAGCAAGCTCACTGAAGCGTTTACACACACAAGCTGCTCTACAAAGATCCTGTTCCAGCAAGTAAGAGAAGATTTTTAGAACCACTTCATCTGGCAGTTTCTCCTGAAGATACTGTTCAGCAGGTGCTGCTATAAAGAGATTAACAAACAGAATTTAAACTATTTATTGCGGTAGTGACAACTTTCTCATTATGTAAAGAGCATTATTTTCATTTTATCTAATGAATAGCTTTTATTGTTTGATGACAATCATTTTATAAGCATTTTACTTTCATAGATAATATACACATTTACCTTCTTTTGTCCTAACTTAAGTATTCTTTCTTTTAGCTGTTATGTACCATTTCAGAAACTGGTTAAACACATAAAATGTATTTTTATACAACAATTACAGTCAAAAGAGATCAGGTTCTCATGTTTATTCTATAGTATCACCTTTTCAATTCAAAATGTGCCATTAATCTATATTTAATAAAATTTTAATTTTTGCTATCAAACAAAATTAAAAAGAGTATTTAACTCTATCCCTTAGTTTTCCCAAAGGAAATACCAGATAGATCTTGTGATTTTCCAGATACTCTTGCACGTTTTGCACGATGACCAAAATTTTCTGTAGTTGAAGTTGAGGCACCCTTCAAAAACAAAAGGAAAACTAATTAAGCAAATATTTTTACCATACGTAATCATTATTTCTAAAAAACGGTGACATTTCAGGGGCACCTGGGGGGCTCAGTCGGTTAAGCGTCCGACTTCGGCTCAGGTCATGATCTCGCAGTTTTAGTTTGAGCCCCATGTCAGGCTGTGTGCTGACAGCTCGGAGCCTACAGCCTCCTTCAGATTCTGTCTCTCTCTCTCTCTCTCTCTCTCTCTCTCTCTCTCTCTCTCTCTGTCCCTCCCCCACTCATGCTGTCTCTCTGTCAAAAATAAATACACATTAAAAAAAATTTCTTTTAAATGGTGACATTTCCCGTTTTGTTTCTTAACAATTCCTTCATTACAAAAAGAAAAGGAGTTACATTTATTTACCTCCATGCTGCTCTTTGTAGGACACGCTGTTCTTTTTGGCAACAGAGTTTTTCTACGAAGTTGGTATGGACTATTTTGTGCACCAGGACCTGATTCTTCAGCAACCATATCTGCAGGTACATCATCATCTGTTATAAAAAAAAGCAATATGAAAAATGACACCCATTTTTTAAAAAAAGCTCTATGGATGCAGTATACTTTTAAGAAGCTTCATAAATTTGATAGGGGGAGAAGGGGTACGTACAACTTTTATATAAAATTCCAGCCAACTGGACAAACATCTGAAAGAAATGCTAGACTTCTAGTTCATTTCTTACTTCAAAACAAATTCCAAAATGGAGCATGTATTCAAGTACAAACAAATCTATCACTAAAAGAAACCAAAGGTAATTATTTTTTGTAATGTTAAAGCGGAGAAGAAGTAGAACACAAAATCTGGAAGGCATTTAAAAAAAAGGTGAGGAGCATGTTCACTTGATGAGGAATGGGAAGACTTACTAATACATGATTATAGCCCAAGTAGGGTGAGAAGAGTAGCCTGGCAAGAGATGTCAGAATCAAAGTGGGATGAGGAGGGTGTCCATGCAGAGGGACAGCTAAGTGGAGGGTGGGTATCACATATCAAGTAGGATGAAAACAACATTTTGCAGACGGTGGTCTGGCATAGGGTGCTAGAGCTCAACAGGGTAAGGAAGCTTGTGTGGGAGAAGGGGTGGCCTGAAATGGAGAGTCAGAGCAAGAGCAAGGAGAGAAGGGCATACAGGAAAAGGGATGGTGGAAGTGGAAGATTGGCTGCATACAACAGAAGGATTCATCAAATAATTAAACAATAATGGAAGCCAGGTTTCTATCAGAGAAGAGAGTTAAATTATAAAAAGAAAACTAGAATAAGAACTTGGGTGTTAAGACTGGAATTGGAGGTTATCAATGTGAACTCATGGTTTTCTAATACATAAATACATATGTAAATGTTTGGATGTGGATAAATGTACCTGCGTATATTTCCTAGCTCTGTCCACTGACAGAACCTAGAAAGCAGTTGACACTCCAGTACCAATGAGTATGACTAACATTTGGATCTTGGCTTCTGATAACATTTTTTATAAAAAGGATAAGGGCTCCTTGGAGAAATGGCTGATTTTAGGTCGTTGGAAATTACAAAACAAGCCTGGAATATCTTGTGGCAGAGAAAAGAAAATGCTCAAAGAATGATGAAGATGTGTCAAAAAGACACAGAGGTCAGCTTAAATGATCACTCACTAGCAAAATTATGTTGGAACATCAAAATTCATAATGACAGTGAAAGTATTATAATCCAATGAATAGAAAGCAACCCATAAATTCATATTGCTAGAGATAAATAGTTAACTTTAAAGTTTGATATGGAATGGCACGTTTGAGTACCTCCCCCCAAATACTTATTAAGTAGAAAGGGAAAAACAGTAACTCGATAGCAGAGATGCCCATCAGACACTGCCTTAATCAAGTGATCAACATGACTATCATCAGTAGGACAAACTGAAACTGTGTGCCACCTGATAGCATACAACAGGATCACAACTGCTATGATAAAGATATATATCCTAAATTTAATTTGAGGAAACCTCAAACAAGCTCAATTTGTTCTAATTTGTTTTGAATAATCTTCAAAATTGTCAAAGTCATGAAAGTCAAGCAAAGTCTAAGGAACTGTTCCAGGTTGAAGAATATGGAAGAGATATGGCAACTAACATGGTTCTGAACTGGATCCTTTTGCTAAAAATTTGCCATTATGACAATTAGTGAAACTTGAATGGGAGTTAAAAGATTAGAAGGTAGTAATGGGTCAATGTTAACTTTCAGATTTTAATAGCTGTAGTACAGTGATTTAGGAGAATATCCTTGTTTGTAGGAAACATACACCCTAACGTATTAGGAGGTAGCAGGATAACAGGCTGGCAACTTACTTTTGTGGGGGTTCAGAAGGAAAAAACCTTCCTT
The DNA here is from genome assembly GCF_007474595.2 of Lynx canadensis. NCBI lineage: Eukaryota > Metazoa > Chordata > Mammalia > Carnivora > Felidae > Lynx > Lynx canadensis. The sequence continues at coordinate 66,708,777 of NC_044305.1, forward strand.
GTATTATACTTTTAAGTACGAATTGTTTAAAAAAAAAAAAAAAAAGAGGCTAACAGAGGCACCTGAGTGGCTCAATCAGTTGAACGTCCAACTTTAGCTCAGGTCATGACCTCACCCTTCATGAGTTCAAGCTCTGTATTAGGCTCACTGCTTGTCAGTTCAGAGCCTGAAGCCTGCTTCAGATTCTATGTCTCCTTCTCTCTTTCTGCCCCTCCCCAACTTGTTCTTGTTCTTTCTTTCTCTCTCTCTCCCCACCTCCCCCCAAATAAACATATTGATTTTTTTTAAAGCTAATCAATTTGAGTAACATATAAAAAGTTTTAAAATTCTGCTTGGAAAATTAACACCACAAACATAATCAAGAAGCAACCTATTAGGAAAAAAATTTTTACAATACATGTCACAGAAGGGTAATTTCCTTATTTTATCTGCATGCCTACAAATCAATATGGAAAAGAAACAATTCAATAGAAAATCAGGCCAAGGACATGAATAGACAAGACAGAATTAAGTTTAAATGCTAATAAAAATGACAATGAGATTAAAAAAAATGTTTATATATTTTGAAAGAGAGAGCATGCACAAGAAAGAGAGAGAGAGCGTGTGCAAGCACACAAGGGGGATGGCCAGAGAGAGGGGGAGAGAGAGAATCCCAAGAATCGTGGGGCTCCATCTCACAAACCATGAAATCATGACATGAGCTGAAACCAAGAGCTGGATGCTTAACCCATCGAGCCACCCAGGTGCCCTGACAATGAGATTTTTTACGTGGCAAGTTATCAAATATCAAAAAGTGTGATCAAATACTAGTATCATTAAAGGATAGCATGAGGGAAAAAAGATTCCTAATTGCTTTAAGGAGAGCAGTTTGGCAATTGCTATTATTAATAAGGAATTCCATTTCTGTGAATTGATTCTGCACCTATATTCACACATATGGGCAAAGTAGTATGTACCAAGATATTCACTGCAGTTGTTTATAATACTGCGGGATAACAATCAAAATGTTCATCAATAACTGTTAAATAAACTTTGGTACAGCTATACAATAGACTATTATGCGGTCATTACAAAATACAAAGCAAGGACAGGGCTCCTGGGTGGCTCAGTCAGTTGAGTGTCCGACTTCGGTTCAGATCATGATCTCACGGTTCATGGGTTTGAGCCCCACACTGGGCTCACTGCTGACAGTGTGAAGCCTGCTTCAGATCCTCTATTTCCCTGTCTCTCTACTCCTCCCCCGCTCAGGCTAAGATAAACAAACATTAAAAAAAATTAGATTTTTGTACAATTACGGAAGTTGTTTCAGGTTCTAAGCCATATGCCTAGGTTTTAATGCTAGCTCTATTTTGAAAATGCCTAAGACCACATATCTCCCATGCCCATATATGCACTAAAACTCCAACCCAGATCCCTTAGGACATATAGTCCAGAACCAAAAAGTCCCTGTGCTATTTTATACAATAGCACCTACTCCTACTTACTGCTTTGATTTGACTTCTCTCATTTCTGGCTTCTTCTTTCCTTCTTTAGAGCTTAACTACGCATTTACATTTCTGTCCTTGTTTTGTGTTACATTTCTGTATGTTTGTGGTAGGTATGCATGTGGGGATAATATCTCTATCACCCTGGTTATAATGCTGCTAGCAATCAGTTTCTACAACACTCAAAAAAGTACATTCTCAAAACTTTTCATCCTATACAACCTTCTTCTCACCCCACTCCTATTCCTGTTTAAAATCGATAGATCTTGGGGCACCTGGGTGGTTCAGATGGTTGAGTGTCCAACTCCTGATTTCAGCTCAGGTCATGATCCCAAGATCATGGGAACTGAGCCCTGAATTGGGCTCCAGGCTAAGCATGGAGCCTGCTTGAGGTTCCCTCTCTCCCCGCCTCTGCCCCTCTTTCCCACTCGTGCCTTCTCTCTAAAAACAAACAAAAACCCTCAAATCTATAGATCTTATTATTACAGATACCTAACTCACTCACCCATCCTGCCCTGGAATCCTTTCCTTCTCACCATCAACACAGCAAATATTAAAGACTAAAAAGTAAGGAATTCAGAGGTACTAACAGAAAGAAAAGGTGTTGGTTAACTCAGCTGCACCCAGAAGTTCACACCAAACAGATACACAAAGCTACATAATTTGAATTGTGTAATGCCATAGTAACCTCAACTTCCTATCTGTAAACACTGTCTTGTTCTAAAGCACTCAAAGCTCAGTTCTAAAAGAACTGTTATTGATTCTTATTTGTGCTGAGGTAAAGAATCTGTGCTAAATTTCTATATAGTTCTCATAATAAATTACCACTGACTGTTCTAAAAGGTATTTAAAAAGGGGTCATTCTGAAAAGATCACTTGGCCACTACTGCAATATGAAGCAAAGGAGAAAGATTAAAAAACAACTCTAGTCATTAGTATTCTCTTCATTTTTTGAATTCCTGTAGTACTGTATAATTATCTGTAGTAGTGTGTAAGTACCATATATTCTTTGCAATATCATAGCTACTTTATGTTATTATTTACTTTTTTGGTATATGCCATATTTTCTTGACAAAAATATAAGCTTTGATGGCCAGGTCTCTCATTTATATTTTTTCTCAGTATCTACTTTGTTGTCCAGTAGGTACTCAAAAAAATGTTGATTCACATCTATGGAGAACCTCTTCAATTCAAGGAGTATTCCCCAAAAACCATCCCTAGTGGTGAACTATGATGACCTTAGATACTACTTTACAGAAAATAAAAATCTGGACAGGAACTGCTTCATGTCTTTCTACCTTCAACTCCAATGAACTTATATACATGCACATGTATGATTTTTTGTTCCCTCCTAAAATTATGAAGTATTCCCAAGATAGATTTGGCACATATGAAGCAAATAAACAAACATTTTGTTAAATAAATAAATGAAACAATGAATAAAGTGAACGATCAATGGTAACTGCCATACTAGCTCCAATCCAAGAATCAAGAAATCATAAAATATTATTTATGGCTTTGTTCCAACAACGAAGTCTAAAAGCAAGCCCTCAAAATAATATTTTGTTGAAAAAATTTTAACTTTATAGTTTCACTTTTACACCTAGTATCAGAATGTCCATATTTAAATGCCAAGCTGTAATCTAAAACTAAAAAAAAAATCTCAATACAAAAAATGCTCAATTTCAACCATAATTTACAGAAAACATAATTTTCAGTTAGGAAATGTTCTCAACCAGAGAGGTCTAATAGAAACAGAATGTGATTCATATGTAAATTTTTTTTAAGTTTATTTTTTTAGTAATCTCTTTACCCAACATGGGGCTCAAACTCACAACCCTGAGATCAAGAGTCACGTGCTCTTCGGGGCGCCTGGGTGGCTCAGTCGGTTGAGCTTCCGACTTCACCTCAGGTCATGATCTCATGGTCTGTGAGTTCGAGCCCCGCGTTGGGCTCTGTGCTGACAGCTCGGAGCTTGGAGCCTGCTTCAGATTCTGTGTCTCCCTCTCTCTCTGACCCTCCCCTGTTCATGCTCTGTCTCTCTCTGCCTCAAAAATAAATAAACGTTAAAGAGTCACGTGCTCTTCTGACTGAGCCAACCAAGCACCCCCACACATGTAATTTTTCATATTCTAGTAGCTGTATTTGAAAAAAAAAGTGAAATTAATTCTAGTATAATTTAACCAGATATCTAAAATGTATTTCAACATTTAACCAATACAAAATTGAGATATTTTACACTCTTTTTTCATACCAAATCTTTGAAAATCAGTACTTATTTTTACCACATTTATTTTCAGACATGCCTTATATCAAGTGCTCAACAGTCACATGTGACTAGTGACTACCCAAATTGGATAGTGTACACACCCACACATTTTATTAAGACCTTATCAGTGCTCAAAAAGATAATAGTGTGCAATTTAAAGGGATGCTTACACACACACACAGATTTAATTTTATAATTTTTAGATTTTACTGTAAACCCAACATTAATATACCAGAGTCTTCACTATGAATAGGAACCAAGGTTTAAGCAAAGCCTTCTGGAAAATAAGCACATTTCTTTCTTTAGCTAAAAAATAATCTTTGAAATCTTTGATATTAAATACATTGAAAATTTATATTAGGATTTATTCCAACAAAAGAAGAGACTTAAGTCTATACATTCTGAAACTAGAAGAATACCTTAATTTTTACATACTTAACTATCTTAAAGGTTTACAAAAAAACTGTATTACTGCTTGGATGGGGTTCAAAATCTATACACTAGGTTATACACCAACCTAAAGTTAGAGTTTATGGAAATTAATTTACAGTGGTTTCCAACACCCCACAAATATTATACATATTCCACATTACTTACCCATAGCCACAGATCAGATTGGAAACTTAAGCAAATCTGTGCTAGTAACTGTGTGTTTAGAAACAGCTCCCAGTCTCACATTGTAAAGAACCACACTTGACAACTGTTTCTAACACAGTTGCGAACTACCACAGCTTTTTCCAACTACTAAAAAAATCCACTGAATAAACTGAAATCAAGATAAAATTCATTTAAAGTGTTTTTAAATATTTTACTTAAAACTTGAGCATGTTACTTAAAAATTTTTCTTAAATATTTTAAGGTAGAGAGTCCAGAAATAAAGTCATAATATGTAATTATTCAAGATATTATTACATATTCCATTCACATATTCAGTTATTAATTACACACATATACACACACTTCTGAATTTCCAAAACAACATGAACTATAGGGATTATCTAAGACTGGTAAAAGAAAAAATATTTACACTTTGACCACTGAATAATAATCTTTAGAAGCCACTTCTTTTATATTATCAACACTTACTGAAAACTCAAACAAGGCTTCATTTCAACAGAAAAAATTTAGACCAACTCATTCTAAACTGCCGAACATAAAGTGTGTTCAACAAATATTTGCTGAATAAATGTAGAATGAACGAACGAAATGTGCCATGCACCGTATGAGTTACTGGTGAGACAGAGCAACCATTAATTCTTTCAATGTCTGGTAGAATTTACCAGTGGAGCAGTCTGGTCCTGGGCTTTTGTTTGCTGGGAGGTTTTTGAATACTGAGTCAATCTCCCTACTAGTAATTCATCTGTTCAAATTTCCTACTTCATCATGATTCAGTCTTGGTAGGTTGTATATTTCTAGGAATTTATCCATTTCTTCTAGGTTGTCCAATTTGTTGGCATACAACTTCATTCTAATCTTCCAAAGCTAAAACAAACAAAAAAAAAACCTCTCCCAACTTTTGTATTTCTGTGCTCTCAGTTGTAATATTTCCTTTTTCATTTTTTATTTTATTTGTGTCCTATTTCCTTTTGTCTTGGTGAGTGTAGCTAAAGGTTTGTCAATTTTGTTATCTTTTCAAAGAACCAATTCTTAGTTTCCTTAATCTTCTCTATTGTCTTTTGACTCTCTATTTTATTAATTTCTGCTCTAATCTTTGTTATTCTCTTCCTTGTATTAAATTTGGGCTTTTTGTCTCTTCCTAGTTCCTTGAAATATAAAGTTGTCTCAGACTTTCTTGTTTCTTGAGATAGACATTTATTGCCACAAACTTTCCTTCTGAACTGCTCTTGCTGCATGCCACGTATTTGTCTGTCACAGTTCCATTTTTTTTGTCTCAAGGTATTTTTTGATTTCTCTTTTGATTTCTTCTTTGACCCACTGGTTGTTCGGTAGCATACTATTTAATCTCCACAAATTTGTGAATTCTCTGGTCTTCTTTATATAATTAATTTTCTAGTTTCATACCATTATGGTTGGAAAAGATGCCTGATATGATTTCAATTCTCTTAAATTTATTAAGACTTTTTTTGTGGCCTAACATATAATCTATTTTGGAAAATGAGTCTCTTGTAAGGCAGCATATGATGGGTCTTCTTCCTTTTATGATGGGTTCTTGTTATGTTCTACCAAGCATTCAAAGATTTAATATCAATTTTTCTAACCTCTTTCAAAAATAGAAGAGGACAAAACTCTTCCAAAGTCAAGGCAGACATTATCTTGATAGCAAAACCAGATAAGGATGCCACAAGAAAATTATTGGCCAATATCCCTGATGAACATAAATATAAAAATCCTCAATGAAATATCAGCAAACTGAATTCGACAATACATTAAAAGGAGCAGACACCATGATCAAGTGGGATTTATTCCAGGGATGCAAGAAGGCCTAACAGCTACACATCAGTCAATGTGATACACCACGTTAACAAAATAAAAGAAAAAAATCATATGATCATCTCAATAGATGCAGAAAGGGCATCTGACAAAATTCAACAACGATTTACGATAAAAACTCTCAGCCAAGTGGGTATAGGGAACATACCTCAGTAAAGGCCATATAAGATAAACCCACAGCTAACATACTCAATGGTGAAAAGCTAAATGCTTTTCCTCTAAAAACCAGGAACAACAAGACCAATATGCTCACTCTTGCCACTTTATCCAACACAGTATTGGAAATCCTAGCCAGAGTAATCAGGTAAGACAAATAAAGGCATCCAAATTGGAAAGGAGGAAGTAAAACTGTCACTATTTACAGGTGACATATTGTATATACAAGACCCTAAAAACATCAAGAAATTGTTAGAATAAATTCAATAAAGTTGCAGGATACAAAGTCAATACACAAAAATTTGTTGCATACATGAAGAATTAACTATTAGAAATTAAAAAGAAAACCCATTTACAAATGCACAAAAACAAAAAAATACCCAGGAATAAATTTAATTAAGGAGGTAAAAGACCTATATACTAAAAACTAGAAGACATTAATGAAAGAAATTGAAGAAACAAATAAATGGAAAGATATTCTGTACTCATGCATTGGAAAAATTAGTACTGTTAAAATGTCCATACTAACTCAAAGCAATATACAGATTCAACACAATCCCTTTCATAATCCCAATGGTATTTTTCATAGAAACAGAACAAACAATTCTAAAATTTGTATGGAACCATAAAAGACCCTGAATAGCCAGAGCAATCTTGAAAGAGGAGAACTAAGCTGGAGGCATCACACTCCCAGATTTCAAAATATATTACAAAGACATAGTAATTAAAACAGTATTACATTGGCATAAAAAGACACATAGATCAATGGAACAGAATAGAGGGCCCAGAAATATACCCACACATATAAGGTCAATTAATTTACAACAAAGGAGCCAAGAATACACAATGCAGATAGGACACAATAAACAATGTTGGAAACACTGGACAGCCAAATACAAAAAAATGAAACTGAACTACTAGCTTACACTACACACAAAAATAAACTCAAAGTGGATTAAAAACTTCAAACCGTAAAATTCCTAGAAGATAACATAGGCAATAAACTCCTTGACACAGGTCCTGGCAATGATTTTTTGAATTTGACACCCAAGGCAAACCAACAAAAGCAAAAATAAACAAATGGGACTACTTCAAAACTAAAAAGCTTCTGCACAGCAAAGGGAACAACAAAATGAAAAGACAACCTATTGAATGGAATAAAATATCTGTAAATCATGTATCTGATAAACAACTAATATACAAAATATATAGAGAATTCCTACAACTCAACAGCAAAACAAAAATGAAACCCTAACAATCCAATTTAAAAAATGGGCAGTAAATTAGAATAGACATTCTCCCAAAGACCTACAGAAGGCCAACAGATACATGAAAAGATGTCAACATTTATAATCATTGGGGATGCAAATCAAAAGGGATATCACCTCACACGTGTTAGAATGGCTATTATCAAAAAGACTAGAATAACAAGTGTTGGCGATGTAGAGAAAAGGATCTCTGGGGTGCCTGGGTGTGTCAGTCGGTTAAGCAAGTGAGGTTAAGCATCTGACTCTTGACTTCAGCTCAGGTCATGATGTCAAGGGTTCATGACTTCAAGCACCACTGTCAGTGCAGAACCTGCTTAGGATTCTCTCTCTGCCTCTTCCCCACCCATTCACACTTGCTTACTCTCTCAAAATAAATAAATAAACTTAAAAAAAAAAAACCAAAAGGATCTCTTGTGCACTTCTGGTGGGAATGTAAACTGGTACAACCACTATAGAAAAAAGTATAGAGTTTCCTTAAAAAGTTAAAAGTAGAACTACTATATGATCCATTTGGTATCCACTTCTGGATATTTACCTGAAGAAAACAAAAACACTAATTTGAAAAGATGTATACACCTCCCACCCCATATTCACTGCAGCATTATTTACAATGGCCAATATACAGAAACAACCTAAGTGTCCACTGATTGATGAATCGATGAAAAAATTGTATATATACACAATAGAATATTATTCAGTCATAAAAAAGGATGAAATCTTGCCATTTGTGGAAACACAGATGGATCCTGAAGGCATTACGCTAAGTGATGTAAGTCAGATGAAGAAAAGACAACTACCATATGATCTCTCTTACATGTGGAATCTAAAAGAAAATAAAAAACTCCAAACACAAAACCAACCCCTGCCCTGAACACCAAGTTCATAAATACAGACAACAGAATGACAGTTGCTAGAGGTAGAGGGTGGATGGTGGGAGAAATAAAGTTTTTGTCTCCAGGCTAAATAAGTCAAAAAAATAAATGAAATTTTAATTGAGAGAGAGAGAGAGAGAGAGAGAGAGATACATCTGAAGAAAGTAGCTCCAACGTTGGCAAACCATAAAAGGAAAAAAAAAAAAAGAAAGAATGAAATGAAATGAAACACAGCAACCAAAACAATATTGTACCTGCCCTCCAGGAATTCAGGAGAGACGCAGACAACTAAATAAGTGATGACAATACAGTATGTCACATGCTGTTAACAGGGATAAGCAGAAAGTACTATGGAAATATACAAGAATATCTAATCCAATATTAGATGATGTTGGAGTAGGATACTGGGGTATCAGTGAAGGTTTCTTGAAAAAATTCCAAAATGAGACTGATTACAATTGGGAATTAGTCAAGCAGGAAGAATAGTGTGTGTCAAGACCTGAAGGTGCTCACCTCCAGCACAGGTCTCCAGGAACTACAAGTTGCTCCATATGGCTGTATCATGTAGTAGGGGCTGGATTATGAAGGGTGCTATAAACACTTTAAAGAATTTAGATGTTATCTTGAAGGTCAAGGATTGTTACTGAATATTTTTTTAAGTTTATTTATTTATTTTGAGAGAGAGAGACAGACAGACAGACCGACCTAAGCAGGCTCCACACTGTCAACACAAAGCTTGATGGCAAGGCTCAAACTCATGAACCATGAGATCATGACCTGAGCCGGTCAGATGCTTAACCGACTGAGCCACCCAGGAGCCCCACCACTGAATGGTTTTAAACAGAGCAGCAAGCAACATGCTCTGATTTGTATTTTAGGAAGATTACTTAAACAGTGTAAAAACAACTGGAAATGGATGGTAATGGTGGTGGGAGACCAGTTTAGGATGCTATGGCAGAAATACAAATGAGAAGAGATAAACATGGCTTGAACTATGGTTAATAAAAAAGGAAGAAGTGAATAGATTTGAGATACATGCACAAGGTAAATTCATAAAACTTAATGAGTGAATGGATATGAGGGGCGGGTAGAGAAGAGGATGCAGCCAGGAGTAATACTGATTTGGGCAATCCAAGGGATGGTGCCATGCACTAGGGCAGGGATCTTTGTGGGCAAGCTAGGGATGGAATGGGGAGGAAAAGATGAGTTCAGGTTTGGGTTTTGAGTTTTGAGGTACTGTGGGACATACAAGTGGAGATTCTCAACAAAACTCAAGTTTCAATGAGTGATTTGAAGAGAGAATTTTATCACTTTGCAAATATACTATAGTAGGAGCAGAGAGTTACAAAGCATAGATTTAGCTATCCTTATTTACATACTATGATATAATATAGATACTTGATACTAATGTGCTATCCAATCCTTGAGAAAAAGCTATATAATGTATAATGGATTGTTACCTATTGAGGTCAAAATTATCAATACCACATATAAAAAATATCTGTGGGTCCCAGAATTGACAAGAGTTCGTAATTCTAGCTAGCTTGATGAAAAATAAAAGAATCTTTTTAAAGTTAGCAACTTTCATAAGTTTTAAGTAGCTTTAAGTGGATTTAGACAATGATATTATTCAAAAGCAACATTACATCTAAAGTAGAAGCTGATATGACCAGGGAATCAAGTGAATCATTAATTTAAGATCAGAATGACCATGGCACCAAGTCAGCAATTAAGACAAACCTCATTAATTATGGGCTAATCTAGGATTCATGTAAGTCAGCAAATTTTAAAAACCTGTTAATTTCCAACTATTTGTTAGTCACAATGAATATAAAGATCTGCTTGATTCAGTAGGAAGCTAGACATACAAACAACTGAATCACTATAATAACCACCATATTAAAGGCATACACAAGGTGTTAGGAAAATATGAGGTAGAGTACGTTAATCACCATATACACACAGCTTAAAAGAAAACAATTTAGCTTGTCCCTAATTTTATTTTCACATTAAATTTAGAAATTTTTAGAAATACCTTTTATTACTTTAGTTTTATAGAGAAGGAATACCAAGACCAGGAGAGTAAAGTATGAAAATCGAAATAAGAATAAGACTATTATAATCTAACAAGCATTAAATGCTTAACCTTTGTTGTCAACTCACTTGAGAAACCATTTTTCTGAAAGAAAGAAAATGGACCTCACGGAAGGGAGGGGAGGCAGAGCATCATCAGTTCTCTTTCTTTCATAGTTTTAAAGTTAGACCATAATTTCTAGAACTATATGATTTCTAGTAATGTTTTACAGATCAAGAGATTACCTGACAGGAAAGAATATTATCAGCCTGTTTTACTGACATTAAAGTTCAGGGAAATGCTGAAGGTTAGAAAGTTAGTAAGTGGAAGCAAAGTAAGTTTCAGCTCAATGGACTCTAAGTACAATCTTATGTATGTATGTATGTATGTATGTATGTGCGTATGTATGTATGTATGTATATATGTAATTTGAATGTCTCAAAAGTTTATTTTATAATATGAATAATGATAGTAATTAGACTAATAGTAGTAGCAGCAGTACCACTACTGCTACTAGTACTACCACTATTAGTGTACCTAATACTGAATACTTACATGTGGCAAACACTACTGTTTCAGATATTTTATACACATATAGGCATATCTCAAGAGATTTGCAGGTTTGGTTCCAGACCACTGCAATAAAGTGACTACCACAATAAAGCAAGTCAAATAAATTTCTAGTTTCACAGTGCATATAACAGCTATGTTTATACTATATTGTAGTCTGTTAGTTGTGCAATAGCATTATGTCTAAAAAAACAACATACATACTTAAGTTAAAAAATGTTTTATTGCTAAAAAATGCTAACCATTAACTGAGCTTTCAGGAAGTCATAATCACTGATCACAGACGACCACCACAAAACAATGAATAAGTTCAAAATACTGCAAGAATTATCAGAACACGACACATACACACAAAAAGAGCGAAATGCTGTTAGAAAAATAGCACTGATAGACTTGCTTGATGCAGGGTTGCCACAAACCTTCAATTTGTAAAAAATGCAGTATCTGTAATATAAAGTGATGAGCAATAAAACACAGTATCCCTGGGGCGCCTGGGTGGCTCAGTGGGTTGGGCGGCCAACTTCGGCTCAGGTCATGATCTCGCGGTCCGTGAGTTCGAGCCCTGCGTCAGGCTCTGTGCTGACAGCTCAGAGCCTGGAGCCTGTTTCAGATTCTGTGTCTCCCTCTCTGACCCTCCCCTGTTCACGCTCTGTCTCTCCCTGTCTCAAAAATAAGTAAAACGTTAAAAAAATTAAAAAAAAAAAACAAAAACACAGTATCCCTGTTCTAAGTCACTAAATCACTGTATCAACTCTATGAGGAACATATTATTATTTAAGTTTATTTATTTACTTTGAGAGAGAGATAGAGAGTACATATGGGAGAGAGGCAGAGAGAGAAGGAAAGAGAGAATCCCAAGGAGGCTCTTGTGCTATCCCAAGTAGCCCCAACATGGGGCTCAACCCCACGAACCAGGAGATCATGACCTGACCAAGATCAAGGGTCAAACGTTCAATCAATTGAACCACTCACACACCCCATATATTACTTTTTTAAATGTTTATTTATTTTGAGAGAGAAAGAGTGCACGCACACACACACACACACACACACACACACACACGAGCAAGATGGGGGAGGAGGGGCAGAGAAAGAGAAGAAGGTGAATCCCAAGCAGGGATCGCATGCTCTTAGCACAGAGCCTGACAGGAGGCTTGATCCCAGAACCATGAGATCATGACCTGAGCTGAAATCAAGAGTTGGACGCTTAAAACATCTGAGCCACCTAGGCTCCCTTATGAGTAACATATTATTTGATTCCTAGTTTACAGAGAAGGAAACCAGTCAAGGAAAGGTTAAGCATTTTGCCCAAGGTTATGCAATATTAAGTAGCAGAGGCAGAATCTGAACTCAGACTAGCTCCAGAGCCCCATACTCTTAACCACTGTACTATCTAAATACAAATTAGTCTTGGGGCACCTGGGTGGCTCACTCGGTCAAGATTCCGACTTCGGCTCAGGTCATGATCTCACGGTTTGTGAGTTCGAGCCCTGCATCAGGCTCTGTGCTGACAGTTCAGAGCCAGGAGCTGGCGTCAGATTCTGTGTCTCCCTCTCTCTGCCCCTCCCCTGCTCACACTCTGTCTCTCTCTCTCTCCCAAAAGAAAATAAAAACATTAAAAAAAGTAAAAATACATATATACATACAAATTAATCTTGGTAAATATTACTGGATATACTTATTACTAGGAGTATTTATCATACAGAAGAGTATCATGAAATAAAACATATTCTTTTGGAAATGTTTACAAGATTTAAAAAAATCATACTATTTCAGGTCTTTATTAAGTGTTAGTAAGTTAACATTTTATACAAAAACACCAAAACATATAAGTCAGACCCTTTATTTTCATAATGGGCACCTCTTTAGATCTTTTTGTATTATAAATATCAATAATACTTGGATACAGTATAGTACAGTGATTAAAAATACAGACTGGGAAAACGGTACTTATTTGGCTTAGAATCTTGGCTTAGTCGCTAGCTCTACAATCATGGACAAATTCCTTACTCTGTCTGATTTTCAGTGCATCCATAAAATGGAAATAATGGTGCCTACCTCATAAAATGTTGTAAACATTAATACTTAACACAGTACCTGGCAGAGACATCCATAAATGAGATGGGATGCTGAAAGTTAGCCAGGTCCACTCAAAATATTCCAGTTAGAAGCCTTTTTAATATTATCCAATTCAGTCTTCAAAAAAAAAAAAGCTGAAGTAGAAATAATAATTACTAGTACAAACTACCTATGATGGGTGTTCAGAGGAGTTCTTAAATAGCACAAAATATAATGTGAAATCCACAAATGCCATGGGCTGACCACAGAAAAAAATGAGTATTATCCCCTTTAAAATATCATTCTGGGAGGCTATAAAATTATTCCAACAATCCTGCCACAATTGAAGTATTTGTTACACTCATTTTTTTTTATTATAAAAATATGTTCACTTAGGAAATGTAAAGAAAAACACAAAAGGGAAAAAAGTTACTGAAAAATCCCATCACTCATAATTTTATTCCCATTAATGCTTTAGAATATTCCAGTTTTTTTCCCTATCAAATGATATAATTGAAATACTGTACATACTGCTTTGTATATCTTGCTTTTTAATTTTCACTGTACCATGAACATGAAGTATGTTTATAGGTCATGAAATTTTTTCTGAAACATGGCTATCAATGGCTACAGAATATAAATGTTCCATGATTTATTCCAACAGTCTCTTGTTAAATTTATTTAACTACTCCGCTCTTATTAAAGTTTCCATTTTTCCTTGGCCATTTTTGTTAATTTTTTCAATTCAAGACAAAAATTCACCCTTTCAGGAAAGATAGGATTTTTGACATTAGCTTTATGTCATTCAGTGTCAAATAAGATAACTTATTAATAATAACAGATACAAGCTGAAAAATAGTTGGTTTAGAGAGATTAACTTTCCAGTCAAACAGCTAGTAAGCAGCAAGGCTGGGATTTGGTTCAGACACAGTCTTCTGTTCCATACCACCTCCCAAACAACAACATCAACAACATAATCGACACTACCCAGCCACCAGCACTAATAACGTGCAGTTAACATTTTATCAATGTGCCAGGTAGTGTGATCATTATTTTACATATATTATCTCCATCTCCTGTGAAGCAGAGCTAGTATTAGTGCAACTTAGACTATTCTCTTCCTAGGATATGTTTACATATGTATTTACATCTATGTGTCTTTATTCACTGTGTTCTTTCTGCTTACAATATCCGTCTGTTTTCTCTCTACTTACATAAGGTTATATAGTTTAGTGTTCTGTCAAGTCCCATGTTCTCTATCTATAAAGCCTTTCCCAACTTTTCCATTTTTGGATTGCTTTCTAATTTTTTTTAATGCTTATTTACTTTTGAGGAAGAGAGAGACAGAGTAGGATCGGGGAGGGCCAAAGAGAGAGGAAGACACAGAATCCGAAGCAGTCTCCAGGCCCTGAACTGTCAGCACAGAGCCCGATGCGGGGCTCAAACTCATGAACAGTGATATTGGGACCTAAGCTGAAGTCAGATGTTTAACCAATGGAGCCACCCAGGTGCCTCTTGTATTGCTTTCTAATTGCAACTTATAAAAAGTCAAATCAAATGTAGAGTATTAGAAAGAAAACTACCTAGTTGTATCACTTTGGGCAAACCAATTAACCTCTCTATACCTCAATTCTTTGCCTGCAAACTGAGAGGGATGGACTTAGATCAGCAGTCTTCAAACTTCAGTACAGATGAGAATCATGTGGAGATCTTGTAAAAACACAATGCTGAGCTCCACCCTCGGTGTTCCTGAATCAGAAAGGGAAGAATGGGAGTAAGGATTTATACTGCCAACAAGTTCCAAGGGATGCTGCCTCTGCTGGGTCAGGAGTCACATTTTTGAGAATCAATGGGGCCACACACACAAAAAGGCTTTGAAAGCCAAGGTAAATGGTGTGGTAAAAAAAAAAAAAAAAAGGAAAATTTTCAATTAGAGTTGTAACATTTAATAAACCTTTTGTTAAGAGGTGGCTTAGGCAGCAATGGGCATATAAGAAACTAGGGTACAATAAAAAGACTCCTTCAATAATGGCAATAAACCAGAAAACCCTGGATTAAGGTGATGGTAGTAAAAAAGAGGAAAAAACAAACAAACCCAAATTGTGATTCAGTCACTCTTCTCTGATAAAGTTTTTGCAATTATCCAATGGAAAGCTGTATGTATACATACTACTATTATTTAGAAAACACAGCATGAAATCAGGAATAATTTTCTGCCACAGTAAAATCACTATAATATCAATAGGGATCTAATGTTCAAGTTACTTTCTTAGTACAGGTCAACTTTAAACTTTTTTTTTTTTTTTTTTTTAATGTTTATTACTGAGAGACAGAGAGACAGAGCATGAGCAGGGGAGGGGCAGAGAGAGGAGGAGACACAGAATTCAAAGCAGGCTCCAGGCTCTGAGCTGTCAGCACAGAGCCTGACGCGGGGCTCGAACTCACAAACCGCAAGATTATGACCTGAACCGAAGTCAGACACTCAACCAACCAACTGAGCCACCCAGGTGCCCCTAAACTTTTAAAAATAAAAAAACCTGGGGGAAAATGGCAGGATTGATAGACTCATTTTATCCCCAAGGCTCCTTACATTATTAGTAAGGAAATAAAAAGATACAAACCGCTACAAAAGAGAGAACAGGATAAAGCCATCAGTACACAAAAGATTTCAATGGATTTCTAGAAGACACAAAAATAAATGAGTGTTGACTGCGGAAGCAAAGCAGAAGAAGCTACTGCCTACTAAAGCATGTTAGAGGCTACAACTGAAGAGGGAGCTGTCAAATCCTCTCAAAACCTCAGAGGAGCTTTGAACTCTGAAAAATGCAATTACAGTAAAGGACAATCATGGTATGTGAATCTGAAAGGAATGACATTCACTGTTGATCAATAAAAGGAAGTCAAGTCTGATCAAACCACCACACAAGAATAAAGGGAGAATAAAGAAATTTCCAGACAGGCTGAGACTTAGAAAGTTGGTCTCCTATATAACTTTCCTTAGGAAGTTACTTGATGACATAGTTCAACAAAACTAGGCAGTAAATATAGAAAGAAGATGATCTGGGATCCAGAAATTAATCAAGTTATCACAGAAAAGCAACAAAGGGAAGAAATTCCAAGATAAAGGTTGTGAAGCAGGCCCAAAGGAACTACAGATCAGAAGAGGACTCCAAAGAGCTGCAGGAATGAAAATTTCCTAGAAATTTCATAGGGAAATTAACAGGTTAGATAGTAAGAAGCTTGGAATAACTTGAAAACATGATAAAGGCAACAGGTGAAATGTAAAAAAAAGAACCCATCAGACTAGTTAGGAATGATCTCTTTTGAGTGGCCTATTAGGGAGTAGAGAAAGAGAAACTAGCACATACTTGGCGCTACAGAGAAAAATATCTCCATATTCATAGTAAACACTCATTTTTCAACCTCAAGTCATTTTATGTACAAATCACTGAAAAACACTTCACTAACAACATGGCAAACATTTATTAACCTTGATAATGAGAATGTACAGCTGTAACCACCTTTGTGGTGAAAGGCAAGAACTATGAGTATCCATCCTCATCTTACAAAAGAGGAAGTCTAGAGATATTATTCTTAGTTGAGGAAATGTAAAATTAAGCTTTAAATACATGTTTCAAAGTTTTATTGGGTTGAGGTGAGTGGTAGGAATGCTGTAAGTAAATCAACACAGCAGAAATCAACAATGTTTAAATTTGATGGAGAAACAGAGTAAGATTTGATCAGCCAAAAGAGACATCATGCTACTTATGCACAGAAACTCATCAACTTTACTCAAAGTTCACTGCTTAGGACTCATTTATCTTTAGTCTATGTACACAGTTTTTTATTTATTAATTTTTTAAATGTTTTATTTATTTTTGAGAGAGGAGAGAGACAGAGTGTGAGCAGTGGAGGGGGCAGAGAGAGAGGGAGACAGGATCTGAAGCAGGCTCCAGGCTCTGACTTGTCAGCAGAGCCAAATGCAGGGCTCAAACTCAGGGACAGCGAGATCATGACCTGAGCTGAAGTCGGATGCTTACCCAACTGAACCACCCAAGTACCCCCGCACAGTTTTTTAAATCAAGGCATCAGATTTTCAAGTTTTTATACCCAAAAGTGCATAAACATTTGTTATCTAAAGACTACAAAATCAGTATATAAATTGCCCCAGTCAACAGAGAACAGGACTCTTGTTTGGAGAGAAGAGACATACATGACAACTAATGAACAAACTCACTCTCTCCCTCTTAATACACCAGAGTACTAGGTCATGTCTGACAATTAGAGACTATGAATATAAAATAAGATGCTACTTCTGTATTTATATAAAAGAAACTATAGAAGAGCAGTAAAAATAAATGTAGCTCAGAATCACAGGGGACGACTTCACAGAATAGACAGAGGTGCGGCTTGAGGATAAGATGCAGGAAGACTATGAAGGATGAAAAACTAGGTCTTCAGAAAAGGACATAAGAAAGCAAAAGTTAAGTAAGAAGCCCAGTGAGTCTGTCTTACTCAAAGCTTTCATGGGAAGACAAAGGAAGGTAGAGGAAAAAGTCTTCAGGAACCCAGAGGCACTGAATGAATATACAAAAGTGGCAGAGGTAAGAGTACAGAAATATTTTTCAGTAAGCTTATTTCCAAAATTACCAAGGAAACAGTCTGAGCATCAGAAATATAGGAATCACAAGGCAGCGCAGGCAGATTAAAAAATAACTCCATTATTTTTCTGCTTTACAGGAATAAATAGAAAATATATACATACTCAAATCTACCTTCAAGTTTTACCAGAGTAGATGAAATATCCTATTAAACAGCAGGTGGCGCCAAAATATTTTTTTTCACTAATGCTTTGAGTCATGTAAATCATTAAATAAAAGGAAAAAAACTTTTCATATTAGAACTGAAAAATATTTTTTAAAATTTATAAATTATCCAGATTTTCATGTGGTATCCCACAGACTGATGTCAATAACAATGTTCTAGAGCATGAATACTTCTTGAAAAACACAAGACTGCTTAATGCAAAAATCTGAATTGGAAGTACTTTGGGTTTTACTAAGTTTTACTTCTTACAAAGGAGTTACAGAGTAAACAATTAATGGCACTAACAGAATTTATTAGCAATATGGGTTATTTAAAGCTACCCTTTACAGAAATGTATTTCCCTTATTTATTTATTTATTTTTTATTTTTTAACATTTACTTATTTTTGAGACAGAGAGAGACAGAGCATGAATGGGGAAGGGTCAGAGAGAGGGAGACACAGAATGTGAAACAGGCTCCAGGCTCCGAGCTGTCAGCACAGAGCCTGACGCGGGGCTCAAACACACAGACCGTGAGATCATGACCTGAGCCGAAGTCGGCCGCTCAACCGACTGAGCCACCCAGGCGCCCCCCACTTCTTGATTCTAAGATGTATAAGGAGGAATACTACAACAAAATATATCCACTCATCTCAAAATCATCCAGAGCTCAAAGATTAAAATATAAAAATAATTGGAGATTTGGGGAACAACTCGTGTCAACATCAATGATTAATTCTGATGATGTCTGGGTTAGTTTAGGATTAAACTAATTTGCACTGATTGGGGTTAGGGGAAGGGGGGGGGAAACTTGGCAAGATTTAAAAGTAATAGCCTCTGGATGATTTACACAGAGGAAAAACAGCACATTTTCATAAATTCACAAATGGATGAGATCTCAAGAAAGATTTTGGTCCAATTTCTTGTATACAAATAGCTAAAGCTTTACTATGTCTTTCTTATCCGTAGCCCTCAAAGAAAATGTTTTCATAGTTACTTTTTCAGGATACCTGAGGGTTTTACACCCTTTAAACACCAGGAAATATTTTTTTAATTTTTAAAAAATGTTTTTATTTATTTTTGAGAGAGAGAAAGAGACAGAGCATGAGCAGGGGAGGGGCAGAGAGAGACAGACACAGAATCTCAAGCAGGCTCCAGGCTCCAAGCGTTCAGCACAGAGCCCGATGCAGGGATCGAACGAACTAGTGAACAGTAAGATCATGACCAGAGCCAAAGTTAGATGCTTAACCAACTAAGCCATCTAGGCACCTCAGAATAGAATTTTAATCAATCTTGACTGAAAATGTTTCTGAAGTAAATTACCTTAATCTTTTTTTTTTTTTTAAAGTTTATTTATTTATTTAGAGAGGGGGAGAGTGCACAAGGGGCAGAGGGAGGAGAGAGACAGAATCTCATGCAGGCTCCACAGTGTCAGTGCAGAGCCCAATCTGGTGCTCGAACTCATACACCACAAGATCATGATCTGAGCTGAAATCAAGAGCCGGACTCTTTTTTTTTTTTAATGTTTTATTTATTTTTGAGAGAGAGACAGAGTGCAAGCAGGGGAGGGGCAGAGAGAGAAAGAGAGACACAGAATCCAAAGCAGGCTCCAGGTTCCAAGCTGTCAGCACAGAGCCCAACACGGGGCTTGAACCCACGAACTGTGAGATCATGACCTGCGCTGAAGTCAGACGCTCAACCGACTGAGCCACTCAGGCGCCCCTCAAGAGCCGGACTCTTAACCAACCTAGCCACCCAGGTGCCCCTACCTTATTTTGTTTTTAGAAGAATACCCTTAAAATAATGCAACACTTGATTATAGAATTGTAGAGGGGAGATTCATGCTATTTTATTATTTTTATTACATTTATTTATTTTTTGAGAGACAGAGCACAAGTGGGGGAGGGGCAGAGAGAAAAGGAGACACAGAATCCGAAGCAGGCTCCAGGCTCTGAGCTGTCAGCACAGAGCCCAACGCAGGGCTCGAACTCACAAACTTTGAGATCATGACCTGAGCTGAAGTCAACGCTTAACTGACTGAGCCATCCAGGCGCCCCCCCCCCCCGGAGGACCCACTTATGAGTATAAAGCTATATTCTAGAATAAATTGTCCTACACTGCTGGGTTTCTTGTGTTACTCCTACAGTTTACAGATTTTTTTTCTCCCTTTCTTGCTGTCATGCTGTCAGCTGTCGCTTCTTCCAAGCTGTCCATTAGACTAACTATAAACTTCTCTTTTCTTGGATAATCTAAAATAATAGCTTGCTGGACATATCTTAATTAATAGGGTAAACAGGCACTAAAAAGGAGCTTAGGAAACTTTTCTGAGAATAAAGGACCATGAGTATTAGAACTATGTCATGCTGGGGCGCCTGGGTGGCGCAGTTGGTTAAGCGTCCGACTTCAGCCAGGTCACGATCTCACGGTCCGTGAGTTCGAGCCCCGCGTCGGGCTCTGGGCTGATGGCTCAGAGCCTGGAGCCTGTTTCCGATTCTGTGCCTCCCTCTCTCTGCCCCTCCCCCGTTCATGCTCTGTCTCTCTCTGTCCCAAAAATAAATAAACGTGGAAAAAAAAAAAAGAACTATGTCATGCTGCTCAAAGTCTTTATTGCTTTAGCCTCAGCGTTAAGGTAAATGAGATCGCTGGGCAGCTTTATTCCAAATAGTTAAAATACTTTTTATCATTGTACTCTGAGTGGTAAACTCATTTGCCAGATAGTACACAGCCAAAGGACCTCTAACAACAGCCACCACGTTAGAAATTGGCTGTATTTCCACATGGTTAATAAATTTAAATGACAATTATGAATACAGATCTTCCAATCCAATCCTTAATTAACAATTACTTTATCCTGAAGCCTTAACCAACGCTACCCAAACTTAGCCTCTTCATCAGAAATCAAATAAGTTAAACCAAAACCATTCTTTGTTCCATTGGAAAAAGGAAAAATAATTACGTTTTCTTCTTCCCTATTTTTTTTTTTGAACTGGGAAGTGTAGTAGAGCTCAAA
This sequence comes from Lynx canadensis, assembly GCF_007474595.2. NCBI lineage: Eukaryota > Metazoa > Chordata > Mammalia > Carnivora > Felidae > Lynx > Lynx canadensis. The sequence goes on from NC_044305.1 coordinate 66,729,794, forward strand.
ATTAGTGGTACACTGAATCAGCTGTAGCTCCTGTAAAAACACATATATCCACAATTCACTTACTATGAAATGGGCATTGTGCTTTACTTCATAATATCCATTCCACTGCATATACATAGTCTGGCTATTTATGGTAATTCCATACTTTTCAAGGATGAACAGGACTAAGCCAATTTGGCCCAGTGGGGCACAAGAAGTAGTTTGCTTTTTTGGCTTCTGGATAGGAGAGGTCCTTCTCTCTTTTCCTAGTAGATACAAACAAGGATAGATGTTGCATTTTTTTATGATAGGCAGCCAGCCTAGGTCCTTGAGGAAAACTTAAGACAAAACTTACTATATGAGGTAAATTTTCTTACAGTTTAAGCCAGTTTGAGTGAGATTTAAGCTACATTCAAAAGCATTTTGAATTCTGAAAAAGCTCTACTGTTCATTACATACAACCAGGGCTGAAAGCCACAGGACTACAGAAGTAATAATCAGAAATTCAGAAGCAATTAAAGCAGAGTGATGTCAAGAACTGGGAAGAAAAGGGAAGAGTAAGAATCCAAACCTAATCTATGGGAGCAAACTCTTAACCATAAAAATGTGACTGCAAATTCAAAATATGCACACATGCACAATTCTTTCTTTGAATCCTCCTTCAACAGTGATTATCATAGCACTAGGCATACCAATACTGTTTAATAACTAAAATAAATCTAAAACAATTAGTACAAAGACTTAAATTAGCTTCAAATGCAATGTTCCCCTTGACTTCAAATCTACTTCAATATAGAAAATAAAACCAAAACACTCTCATTAAACTAGCTCAATATGATACTGTTTCAAGTTTAAAATGCCGCAGATGTGTTGGTACAAAAAAAAGCTAATGAACTAATTATTAAATGATAATTCTATTTATATGTTTTTGTCAAGAATAATCACTAGCTGATTTTATAGGTGTTCTGCTGTAAGGCTAATAGGGAACAGAATTAAATGAGAATATACTCTAATTTCCATAAGTATTCTTAAATAGCTCATTCACATGGCTCTGAAACAATCTAGTTACAGAAAACTTAAGTGAAACCTACATTCAGATCATAAGAGTCTCACTTTTGAAAAGTGTTCAAAATAAAGGGTCTATAAACAGATCTTAATTTATAAAGTACCTAAGTGAAAGTTATAATTTTATTTCAAAAGTTTCACAGTGTTCATTAGATACAGTATTTTGGGGTTGTGGCACAAAATTTTCAAAAGTACTGGCTCACTTTGAAAACATATAGCACGTTTTATTGGATCATAAATATAAACCTAAACATGTTTTTTTTTCCTTATATATGTGCAAAGAAAACATCTGGGTACTATTTTAACCTATTTAGAGAAAAATTTTCCTAACCTGTAAAAATAAACATAAGAACTAATGCAGTTTACCATCATATATATTTATGACAGTGTTTGGTACATAAGTACTCAATAAATACCTATGAATAAACAATCTGAAACAAAACCGGATTACATCATTGTGAGGGAAACTGCTATTACTTCAAATCTAGTCAACTATGTCTGTCACAAACCCTAGATTTTTAGCTGAGCAGATGACCATCTAGAATACAGCCCACATTTCTCAGCCTCCCTTACAAATGAGTTGGCCATATGACTTGGTATTGGCCAATGGAATATTAGCAGAAGTGTCCTATATAATTTCTGGAATAGGTACTAAAGGGAAGGAAAAGGGTGCTTCTTTACACTTTCTGCTTCCTGCTAGATAGAATGCTGGAACACGAGCTGGTATTTTGAAGCATAAAACAGAAGTCATGTGTTTAAGGATAGTGGAGTAAACAAAACAGAAGTAAGTATTGATCCATAAAGTCATGGTGGAGAGCCTTCATACTAACCTTACATGCTTACCTCCAGACTTTAATCACAAGAGAGGGGAATAAACTTCTATCTTTTTAGACAACTGTTGTCTTGGGTTTCCTGTCACTCTGACAAATCTAATTTTAATAGTCACACAAAGTAAAATATTCTCTACATTTGTATAAGAATCTTAAATACATTTAAGACATTAGTGGAAACAACATGGATTATTAGAATCAACAGAACCTGTTCAAATCCCAGCTCTGCTACTTAGCCATATGATCTTGGGCAGATTACTTCACTTCAATTAAGTCTCAGTCTCCAGAACTGTAAATGGCAGAAAACTATCTACCTCTTAGAATTACTATGAGGATCAAATATAATGAAGGGAAAATGAGGAAGCAAAAAGAATACAAATGTCAACAAAGAGTGCTAAGAAAAATATTAGCTGGCAAAGGGATTAGCTGGAATTTCTCAAAAGGTATTTTAAGACCTAAAAATAATGTAAAAGTAAGTAACTGGAACATGTTCTTCATTTAGTCTTTTATAGCATTCAACATCTATAAAGAATGTTGTATTACATGATACCTAAGCGTTCTTCCAGCTCTAAAATTCCATCACAAAATTATGTCAGCTCACAAAAGTCTATAATCTATCCTGAAAGTTTGCTTAAAAACTTTCAGCTCCATGCTATTCTTGTGAAAAAAAAATAAACACACACACACCTCCTTGATAACAAGTAGGATTAAACATGATAGGCCTTAATCACCTTCAGACTTTACGTACATAACACAGTGCTGACTCTGCAAAATGTACAGCGATCGCTAGTATCTTGTATGTGTACTCTCAAACAAAGTTGAAATTTCTAAGACTTAAGGCCTTTGGTGACACAACTTATAAATAAAGAGTTACCCTAAAGACTAAAAACAATTTTCTAATAGCTTACAGGTTATAGATTTTGGTTAGCACAGCTACCTTTAATTAAGTGCTTTAATTAATAAGTTAATTCTTTCTTCACTGCTACAATATAGCATCAGATATGCTAAGTTAAACTGCAGTAATGAACTCCAAAAATTTCTAGCTTAAAATAACAGAATTATTTCTTGCATACTTTATACCTATCACTGGTTGGTGAAGAGCTCTGCTCCGTATTATCCTCTTCTGGAACTCAGACTATGGAGCAGCCACTCTCTGAAACACTGCTAGTGGCAGCAGCAGAAGGAAAGAGAGCTCATACTGGCAATTAAATGACTGGCCTGGAAATTACACACTCATTTCCATTCACAACTCTTTGGCCAGAACTGTTGACATAGCCCAATGACAGAGGGGTCAGAAAATGCCAGATGGAGGAGAGCCAAAAATATTTAGTAAGCAGTATAAATAACTACACTAAATGCCTAGCCTAATGACACAGAAAGAGGTTAAATAAATGTTTTTTAGTGATACAGATTTGAAAAATTATTACTTCTAATAGTCATATCATCACTTAACAAAATTAGGATCTTAACAAACCTCATTGAAGTCACAACATTCTTCTTACAGAAACTACCAGACTCCAGGAGAATCCATATCAAATGCTTTGAGTAAGTGAATAAAGAATTGATAAGCATATCTGTATATTCTCCTAAAGACATACTACAGCTTAGGGAAAGAAAGATGGCAATGCTAGCCCAAATTCAGGCTTTTAAAAACGTTTAATTTATCCTAGTCAGTGTTAGTTTCCCATGCCATAATAATTAAAAGCAACAATTTTTCTTTTGTTTATTTAGTTAATTTGAGAGAGAATGCACACATTGGGGGGGAGAGGTAGAGAGAGAGGGAGAGAGAGAATCCCAAGCAGGGTCTGTGCCGTTAGCACAGAGACTGACATGGGCTTGAACTCACAATCCCTGAGATAATGACAGGAGTCGAAGAATCAGTTGCTTATAACTGACTGAGTCACCCAGGTGCCCCATAACAAAAAAAATTTCTTTTAAAGTTTATTTCTGAGAGAGAGACAGAGAGAGAGAGAGAGAGAGAGAAAGCATGAGCAGGGAAGGGGCAGACAGAGAGGGAGACAAAGAATCTGAAGCAGGCTCCAGGCTCTGAGGTGTCTGCACAGAGCCTGACACAGGGCTCGAACTCGTGAACTGTGAGATCATGACCTGAGCCAAAGTCAGATGCCCAACCAACTGAGCCATCAGGCCCCCCCACCCACCCCATAACAAAAATTTTAAAAAGGCTGTCCACATGAACCAGTAAGTTAGCAAGGGTCACATACTTAAATACCTATGTAAGTCACAGGTGAAGAAAATGAGTGAAGTGAAACATTAAGAAATGGTGGGAATACAGAGAAATGGACAGTTTATGGTTCATGCAATCCTCACCCAGTGCTAAACCCTGGTCAACTGTAGCCATGTAGAAATTCAAGCCAGTGGTATCAGATGATCTGAAATGTTAAACGAACTCAGGAATTGAGATTATGTGAAATTTCACATTTAAAAATGTTGGAAACCAACTGATTTTTTAGAAGCAGTATGCAGAACAAATAAAACATTCTGTTGGCCAGATCAGTTTGCTGGCTGCAAATCTGAAACCTCTGGGCTAGGCAAAGTCAAAGACCTTTTGTGCACACATCTTTTGTGAAGCTGCCCAATTCTTGACTGTTGTCTCAGAGGCAACTTAGAAAAAATAAACCCTTATTTTACTAGAGGGAAGGATCTTGAAGTAAACTAAGAGTCTGACAAAAGAGACCTAAAATACCTTATACAATTCTGCTTTTGAACTTACTTAAAATACACAAATATAAAAATTACTATAAGCATCTTTTAGCAGAAGCTCCTAATGTATTATTTTAATGAAGTGAAGGCCTGAGAGTTTAGTTCTTTGGCAAGAATTAAACAAAGAGAACCAACAAACTTATATCCAAAGAAGATCTTCCAAATCCAATTAAAGAGTTCAGATTTTTCTGAAATAAATACTGTCCTTCATATACAGTGCTTACTATGGAACACAAACAGCCATGACTTTGGGTTGTTTTGGGAGTACATAAACATTTTTTGTAAAGCCACAGATATTCCACAGTGCATCCTAATAATGACTGATGGGGATGCATTTGTGAGACTGTTTATCTGGGATTAGGAACAGGTCTTTCTATGTGAAATTAATTTATATGACTTTTTTTAATATTTATTTTTGAGTGAGAGAGAAAGACAGAGAGATAGCACAAGTTGGGGAGGGGCAGAGAGAGGAAGACAGAGGATCTGAAGTGCGCTCTTCCCTGACAGCAGCGAGCCTGATGTGGGGCTTGAACTCACAAACCACAAGATCATGACCTGAGTAGAAGTTGGACGCTCAACCGACTAACACACCCAGGTGCCCCAATCTATATGACTTTTGCTTCATTTAGCACTGTGTTCAAATTAAACTTAACTCCCGGCTCTTCATATCTCTAGTGTTATGCTAAAGATACTGTGCTACCATACTTAATAACCTTAGGAAAACAGTTTTTTCCTTTATTCCTTCTATGAAAATTAAAAATTCTATGTAGAAAAAAAATTATATATGAGCAGTCTCTGAATTTCAAGTTTTTACTAAGAAACACAACTTCCATATATATTTATTCCATAATTTTATTATCAATTATATAATTATATAAATACACAGATTATATAAGTATGCTATATATTATAAATGTTTATATTCCATACATATGTATTATTACCCCTAGACTCAAATTTTTAAACTTCAACTGATAATGACTGAGTTATTTCAAGACCGACCTTGCTGGCCAATTTTAGTGGTCGTCATCTTATTTTCTGGATAGGAGTATTTGATTATCTTATTATTTTACAGTGTTCAGGGAAACATAAATGGCAAGCTGACAAAGAAGAGAGATGGAAAAAACAGGAGACTGAGGGTTTATATTTAATATGTAAATGTTTATTAATAATACTTATCACTCTGTTCCCTTTACTTGATTTATGTTTCTTCATAGCATTTATCAGATTACCTAACATTATAATTTTTCTTACACTAGACTGTAAGCTCCATGCAAACAGGACTCTGGTTTGTACACTGCTAAACTATTAATGCCTACCTCCTGGTTTATGATGGATACTAAATATCTGCTCAATGAGTACAGGGACTACTTTTTTCTCCTTTAACTTGTTGGAAGTGACAGGTTACATTAAGAGGTTTTCTAGTATTAAAACAACTTTGCATTTCTGGGATTAACCCCACTTGATTGTGATGTTTTCCTTCATTAATATAAGCTGGGTTTAATTTGCTAATATTTTAAGATTTCTGTATACCTGTTCATAAGATTACGTTATATCTTCTTGCACTGTTTGCCTACTTTACGTATCAAATATTTTTGTATTATTTCACTAATGCACATAGTTTAAACACTCTAGAAATACTTGTTGAATGATTAGTCTGGTACAATGGAGAACTCTTCTTTTTCTCTGTAACTATAAAATTTTGAGGTTTGGTGTACCTTTGGGAAGCTGGTATGTGTAAATTTGTCTTTTATTTTCTGAGTATTTACTGGTGATTAACTTATCAGTGTTATCTATTTCTAAGGTTAATTTTGGCAAATTACATTTTTCCAAAAAATTGTTTGTATCATCTATGATTCAAAGTTATTGACAAAGTATTCATGGAGTTACCTTAAGATTCTTAAAATTCTTGTTCTATCTGTGGTTATATTTCTTTCTGTCTCAGCATTACTTATTTGTATCTTTTCCCCTAATAGTAGAGTTTGTCTACTGGCCTTTACATTGATCCAATTATTTGTCTTTTATTTCATTAATTTCTCCTTTATACTTATTTTTATCCTTTTGTCTCTGGTTTTATTCTTCTGTTATCTTTCTATTCCAAGAGTTGAAGACTTAATTACTTTATATTCAATCTTTTGAAAAACCAGTATTTTTAAACCACAAATGTCTGTTCACATTAGTTGCAACCTCCAACTTCTGACATGTAGTGTCTATGTCAGAGTTCTAGTATTTTGTAATGTCTACTATATTTTCTCTTATCTCATTAAGTACTATACTTAGTTCTTCAAAGTTGTTTAGATATAATTTTTAAACTCATTATTGTTTTTTTTAAACTCATTATTCTTGATTTCTCATTTAAGTTGAGGTCCAAGAATATGTTCTAAATGGCACTGATTGAAAACTGATAAAATTTCCCCTGTGACAACACAAATTAACTTTTGTTAACTTAAATTTTGTATACTTGAAAATTGTGTATATGTTCTACTTATGTATGTGCTTGTGTGCATACAGGGTTCTACATCTTTTAAAATCAAGCTTGTCAATTGTATTGGCTAATTTTCTGTATCTTTATTGTGTGAAATGTGACTATGTAGTCAGACTTGTCCATTTGTCTGTACTTTTGGCTTTATAATTTCCTCGGATTTTAAGACTATTATACCTTCTTCTATACACTTGATTGACAGTGTGCTTAAAAGTAATGAATTCTAAAGGCAGAACTAAGTTTTTCCTCACGAATGTGAAGACATTGCTAAAGTGTCTTTCAGGTTTGTTTTTGAGAAGTTCATGGATATTCTGACTCCAGATCACTGGTATGTGACTCCTCTTTCTCCCAGAAGCTTTGAGGCTTTTCTCTTTATCCCCTGATGTCCTGAAATTTCATCATGTACTACCACAATGAGGGCCTTTTGTCATTCACTCTCATGAATGTGTTATGGGCCCTTCTAATTTAAAAATTCATGTCCTTTTATTTTGAAGAAAATTTCTTGAAATACGTGTTTGAATTACTTCCTCTCTATTTTCTTTTTCTGGAACCCCTCCGATTTCAGAGTTGTGTCTCCCAGACTAACATTCTACTTTTCTTTTCTACTATTTCTCTTTTTCTTACCCATATTCCGTATTTTTGGTCTTCTGATCCTAGTTTTCTGGGAGACTTAACAATTCCATTTGCATATTTTAAATTCTTGTTGAATTTGTTCTTTCATTTTCCATTTTCATTCTCTTGTTTATACAAAGACAACTATTCTAAAATATCTAATGTTAATCTTTATTATAACAGTATATAAACTGTTAGTTTATATATATGGTGTGATGAGGGATCATGATCACCTTTCCCTTTCACAAGATACCACACTGGTATCACCACCTTGATTGGACCTACTGTGCAGTTTACACGGCAGGAGATGTGAAATAAATCTGACAAAAATTCAGGAACCTTTAACTTCTTTGAAATTTCTACGGGTCCAGTGGTATGAGGCATGTTGAGATATCCTTCCTAAGGTGAATGATAAGTTGTTGCATTATTCATCATTTGGGTCTGTGACTCTGGCCTATTTACTCAGTGATCCGAAAAGGTGCTAATTTTGAGTGGGGCTCAGAACAGAAGAGGGCTCTGCAATAGGTCCAAGCTGCTGTGTAAGCTGCTCTGACACAGGCTTTGTGATCCAAAAGATCTAATGGTGCACAAAGTGTCGAGGGCAGACGAGGATGCCGTTTGGAAACTTTGGTGAGCTCCTTCAGGACAAGCGCAGCACAGGCCTTCAGGCATCTGGAGCGAAGCCCTGTCATCCTCTGCAGATAACTACTCTCCTTTTAAGAAACAGCTTTTGGCCTGCTACTGGGCCCTCGCTGAGACTTAACACTTAACCATGGGTGAAATCAAGTTCCCATGTGATCTGAGCTCCTGGTCATGACCTGGGTGTTACCTGACCCACCACGCCATAAAGATGGGCATACACTGCAGCATTCCATCATCAAATGGAGGTGGTATTATGACACGGGACCCGAACACATCCTGAAGGCGCAAGTAAGTTCCATGAAGAGGCAGCCCAAGTGCCCACAGTCGCTACCCCTGCCACAGTATCGGCTCTCTCCCAGCCCGCACCTACAGCTTCACAGGGAGTTCCCTCCAATCAGACGACGGAGAAAGAACTCAAGCTTAGCTCACAGATGGTTCTGCATGACGTGCCGGCAACACCTGAAAGCAGACAGCTGCGGCACTACAGCTCCTTTCTGAGCATCCCTGAAAGACGGAGGTAAGGGGAATCCTCCTTGTGGGCAGACCTTTGAGCGGTTCACCAGGTTGTTCCTTTCGCTTTGAAGGAAAAATGGCCAGACGTGTGATTAAATATCAATTCATGGGCTGTGGTCGATGGTTTGGCTAGACGGGATGACTTGGAAGGAACACAACTGGAAAACTGGTGACAGGGAAGTCTGGGAAAGAAGTATGTGGACAGACCTTTCTGAATGGGTGAAAACATCATGTGTCTCATGTCAAGGCCCCTGGAGAAGTGACCTCAACCAAGGAGGACCTGAATAATCAAGTGGATAGGATGACCTGTTCTGTGGATACCAGTCAGCCTCTCTTCTCAGCCATCTCTGTTCCCAATGGAACAGCCATCTCTGTTCCCTCCAATGGGCTCATGAACAAAGTGGCTGGGGTGGAGGAGGAAGGTTATGCATGGGTTCAGCAACATGGACTTCAACTCACTAAGGCAAGCTTGGCTACAGCCATTGCTAAGTGGCCCATCTGCCAGCAGCAGAGACCAACACGGAATCTCCTAAAGGGCACCATTCCCTGGTGTGATCAGCCTGATAGCAGGTTGATTACATTGGACCTGCTTTCATCATGAAAGGGGCAGCATTTGTTCTTACTGTAATAGAAACTTATCCTGGATATGGATTTGCCTTCCCTGAATGCACACCTTCTGCCAAAACTACTGTAGACTGACCAAATGCCTTACTCATGTTCATGGTATTGCATATGATGCTGCTTTTGATCAAGGGAAGTAACTTCATGCAAGTTACAGCAGTGGACCCATGCTCACGGAATCCAATGTTCTTATCATGTGCCCTAGCATTCTGAAGCAACTGGCTTGATAGAATAATGAAATGATTTTTTGTCATTTTGGCAACACCTTGCAGGAATGGGGAAAGACTCTCCAGGAGGCTGTGTATCAGTATTCAATATATGGTGATGTTTCCCCCATAGTCAGGATTCATAGATCCAGGAATCAAGGGGTAGAAATAGAAGTGGCACCACTATTTATTCCTAGTGATCCACCTGCAAAATTTTTGTTTTCTTCTCTCCATGACCTTATGCTCTCCTAGTGGTGTATAGGTCTTAATTCCAAAGAAAGGAATGCTTCCATCAGGAGACATAACAATGATCTCACTGAACTGGAAGTTAAAACTGCCACCTGGACATTCTAGATACCTCATGCCCCTGAATAAACAGTCAAAGCAGGAAGTCACTGTGCTGTTTGAATGGTTGGGACTAAGGGGAAATGGGATTGCTACTCTGCAATGGAGGTAAGAGAGTATATCTGGCATATAGGAGATCCCCAAGGACATCTCTCCATGTTATCATGCTGTTATTAAAATCAATGGAAAACTATAACCCAATTCAGGCAAGACTACTAATGGCTCAGACCTTTCAGGAAGGAAGATTTGGGTCACTGTACCAAGTAAAGAACTATGACCAGCTGAGTTAACTGCTGAAGGAAAAAGTAATATAAAATAGGTAGTAGGCAAAAGTAGTTATGAATACCACCTATGACCATGTGATGTTACAGAAAAGAGGACTGTAACTGTCATGTATTTATTTTATTATGAATATGTTTGTGTGCCTGTGTGTTTGTATATACAAATATTTTTGTTTTTCTTCCCTTTCTTATCTCATCATTTAAGGTATACTGAATTTATATCATAATATACAAAACACACATAAAAACAACATAATATTTAAGTTATGGGATATCAAAGAGAAGAGTTAAACATCAGGATTTTGCATCCTCCTCTGGGAAAAGGCTTAGGGTGTTTTTGGCTACACACAGGATATTTGTATGTTAGATAGAAGTATGACCTTGTTATTGTCTTTATTTGTATTCTAAATATGGTTTAAGGAAGAGGTCTATGGGTGTCAGTTTGACATGGAGTGGACTTGTGATATTTGATTTTATGTGTCAACTTGGAGGGTGTTTTGGACAAGATTAACATTAAACTGGTAAACTCCTGAGTAAGCAGAATGCCCTCCATAATGCGGGTGGGCCTCATTCAATCAGGTGAAGGTTTAATTAGAAGAAAGCAAGCTTCCCCAAGCAAGAAGAAATTCACTAGCACAGTCTTTGGACTTCATCTGCACCATCAGCTTTCCTGGGTCTCTACACCCTATCAGCCCACACTGCAGATTTTTACTTCCCAGCCTCTATGATCACGTGAGCCAGTTCCTTTTTCTCAGTATCTCTCAACCTAATTATATACAGATATAAATACAGATAGATTATCTCCATCCTATTGGTTTTGTTTTTCTGGAGAACTCTCCTACACATTGATTTTTCATTTATATGAATGTTATTATTGGGGTGCCCGGGTGGCTCAGTCTGTTAAACGTCCAACTCTCACTTTTAGCTCAGGTCATGATCTCATGGTCATAGGATCCAGCCCCACCTCGGGCTCTGTGGTGGTAGAAGAGAGTCTGCTTGGGATTCTCTTTCTCCCTCTGCCCCTCCACTGTGTGCACATGTGCTTGCTCTCTCAAAATAAATAAACTTAAAATAAAACAAAAATGTTATTTTTACTACTCCATCATTCTATTTCTTGTATTTCCTGCTATATACTATGTGCAGGTGTACATCTAATTAGTTGCTCCTAATTTCTGAGTAATAGTCCACAGGTATATGGATTGAATTATATCCCTTAAGGATATGCTGAAGTCCTAACCACTGTTACCTGTGTGACCTTATTTGGAAATAATCTTTGTAGATGTAATCGAGTTAAGAGGAGATCATTAGGGTGGGCTTTAATCCAATATGACTGATGCCCTTATAAGAAGAAAACGCTATGAGAAGAGACACAGGGAGAACGCCATGTGACAACTGCGCCAAAGATTGAAGTGATATAGCTGCAATCCAAGGATTAATAGCCACCACCATGATCTAGGAATAGGCAAGGAATGATTCTATCCAAAGTCTCAGAGGGAACATGGCCCTGCTCACACAATGGTTTTGGATTTCTAGCCTCCACAACTGTAAGAGAATAAATTTCTGTTGTTTAAGCCACACAGTTTGTGATACTTGGTTATGGCAGCTCTAGGAAACTAATACAATGTGCATTCACAAATTTTACCCATCTACACTCAAACCAGTATATGAGACATCCTGGTTGACTCTAACTTCTGATGCTACAAATACTACTGCAGTGAACACCCATGTACATAACCCCTATGAAACTCTTGAGATACATATCCAGAAAGGAAATTACTGGGCCACAGGGTGTTCATATTCTTAAGTACTGCTAGGTTGAGCTCTGGAAAGGCTGCAGAGTCCATACTTCTGTTAACATTTGGCATTATACAGTGTAGTTTTAGAAAGTCCACAAATCCTTTGATACTTCTCCCTTCATGAGTGAGGCCTTAATTCTCCTCCCCTTAAGTACTGGCTAGACTTAGTGACTCGCCTCTAATGAATAGAAATTTCACTCAAAGAAGAGGCCATAAAAGGCACCAATGGCTTCCTGTTTGGTTACTCTTGGATCACTTGCTCTGGGGGAAGCCAGATGCCATGTGTCTTCACTCAGGCTGCTATAATAAAATACTATAAACTGAGTGACTTATCAACAACCAAAATTTATTTTGCCCAGTTCTACAGGCCAGAAGTCCAAGATCATAATGTCAGCATGGTTAGGTTCCAGTGAAGGCCCTTTTCCAAGCTACAGACAGTTGACTTCTTCTAGTATTCTAACATGGTGGGGGAAAGTGAGCTAACTCTCCGGCCTCTTCTTATAAGGGCACTAATACCATTCATGAGAGCTCCATTCTTGTGACCTAGTCAGCTTCCAAAGGCCCTACCTCCACAATCACACTGGGGGTTATATTTCAACATAGAAACTTTAAACAAACTTTGGGGGAGAAAGGAAACATGACATTCAATCTGTAACACCATGTTATTAGAAGCAGCCTTCAGAATCCACTCAGGCAGCCCTGTGGTGAGGCTCATGCAGTGGAGAACTAAGATCTTCTGCCAACAACCAGCAAAGAACTGAGTCCTCCTGCCAACAGCTTTGAGTGAGCTATCCTGGAAGCAGATATTCCAGTCCCACTCAAACCTTCAAATGACTACAGCCCTGGCTCACAGTGGGACTACAACCTCATGAGAGACCTTGAGCTAAAACCATCCAGCTAAGCTGATACCAGATTCTCTGTCCTTCACAGCTGTGACATAATACACATTTTGTTTTAAGATGCTAAATTTGGGGAGTAATCTGTTATGACGAAATAGATAACTAATACATTGTTTTATCCAAACTAATGGGTAAATGTGATATCTTATTGTTTTAATTTAAAATTTTCTGTTAACTAACGATTTTGAGTGTATCTACACAGACTTATTAGCTTTGGGGTTTCTCCTTCTATAAATGCCTCTTTAGAACCTCTACATATTTTCTATGTATTTTTATTTTGGTATGGCTGTCTTTTCCCTTTGCATTTTTAGGAGTTTCTTCCATTTTCTTGATGTTAAATCCCTTGTTAGTTTTTATATTTTACAAATATCTTCTCCCATTCTACCATGATGTCCCTTCAATCCACAGAATGCCTTAACTCTGATGTAAACAAATTCATTTCATTTTTTGACTCATGCCATGTGCTTTTGAAGTTTTGTATACAAAGTCCTTCACTACCATTACATTACAAACATAAACTGTCAACATTTCTATTATAATTTTTAATTATACTTTTCATACTTCATATCTACTCTGATTTTGTGAGAATGCGCATGTGCGCACATGAGGAAGAGCAGAGGGAGAGACTCTTAAGCAGGCTTCACGCCCAGTACAGAGCCCGATGTGGGGCTCCATGGATCATGACCTAAGCCAAAATCAACCAACTAATCTACCCAAGCGCCCCTCCGCTCTGATTTTTTAATTTGGAGCTCCTCTTGCTCTATGACGGTCCTTATTTTTAACATCTGATTCTGGTTTCACACATATAATAACCTCTTAGTGTTCTGAGGTTATTACTTTCTTACAAGTTTTCTTCTCCCCAGTACCATTTATACTTCTTCTCAATCACTTGTTTCTACCTTTCTGCTTTGGCTTCCATCTTTCACTTCACAGGTTTTTCTCAAGTGTCTGATAATCATCAGCTGTCCATTTATATACTAGAGTAAGGCATTAAATGTGGTTTCTAAATTCTGTATGGGGCTATGACTGGCAGGCTTTAGGGTAGAGAAGGTATTCTCAAAGTGTGGTATGGGAACCCTTGGGAGTCATCAAAGGATGACTTTCAATGAGTACTAAGGTCCAAACTATTTTCATTATTAATAGTAAGACATCATATGCCTTTTCACTCTCATTTTCTCACAAGTATACAGTGTTTTTCAGAAGCTACATATAGGACATGGGGTATCACAACTGACCAAATGCTGAGGTAGATATTAAAATCCAGCTGATTTTTTTCTTAAGGTAGACACCAGATTTGCAAAAATGTAAAACAATGCTACTCCATTATTTGTGTTTTTAAAAAGCTATTACTCATGAGAGTATATTAATATATTATTGTAAGAGAATATGCTTTATGATATAGTAAACAGCTATAACCCACATTTTAAAAAGCTCTTCAGAGTAATAAAGTTGGGACATAGGAAGTTTCAGCGTCAGTACTGGTTAAGTCTATGGTTTTAGACAAGTTAGTTTTCCCAAATTGCACTCTTTAATACCATCCCTGGAAGGTACAGAACATCTCAAGTCTCAAAATCTGAAATTTCATGGATATGATCCATATTACTATCACTTATATGATCAATTTCACTATCATACTTAGCATCTACAGCAGTGATATCCAATAGAATTTTCTGCAATGATAAAAATGTTCTATAGTTGCATTTCAATATGGTAGCCATAGTGAAATGAAGCTAATAGAGAGCTATATTCCCTCTATATAACTACTTCATGGTTAATGTGACCAAGGAAGTGAATTTTAAATTCTATGGATTTTAATTAATTTAAATATAAGTAGTTGCATGTGGCAAGTGGCTACCATACTAGACAGCCCAGGTCTAGAATACTAGTTCTCTCCTTGTATTTATCTTTTTTTTTTTTTTCAACGTTTATTTATTTTTGGGACAGAGAGAGACAGAGCATGAACGGGGGAGGGGCAGAGAGAGAGGGAGACACAGAATCGGAAACAGGCTCCAGGCTCCGAGCCATCAGCCCAGAGCCCGACGCGGGGCTTGAACTCACGGACCGCGAGATCATGACCTGGCTGAAGTCGGATGCTTAACTGACTGCGCCACCCAGGCGCCCCTCTCCTTGTATTTATCTTATCTGTATGTCTCTCATCCTCTTTTACACCTTTTTTGAAGGATGCAATACAGCTAGTAAAAAAAAATTAAATTAAACATTTTTAAAAACCAAAACAAAACTGAAAAAAGGGGTGCCTGGGTGGCTCAGCAGGTTAAGCGTCCAACTCTTGATTTCAGCTCAGGTCATGATCTCATGGTTTGTGAGTCTGAGCTCCACATGGGGCTCTGTGCTGACAGGGTGGAGCCAGCTTGGGATTCTCTCTCTCCTCTCTCTGCCCCTCTCCAGTGTGCTCTCAAAATAAATAAAAACATAAAATTAATTTAAAAAACCTAAAAAATGACTATTTCACTATACCTTCTTTCCAGTGGATTCCACCATTCTTGCTTTATCAAATCTTTTTTTTTTTTTTTTTTAACACAGCAGGAAATAATTGGTGGCAATGATAAAATTCCTAGAAATTGCAAAATATTTCAAAATACAGATCTCTAAGATTCCATAATGTACCTTAGGTTTACAAAAAGCATCTGATGGATTCATATAACTGCAACATAGATTGATTTTTTTAAGTAAAAATTTTTCTGCTTTTTGGAAGATCTGTAAGAAGAATAAAAGTAATAAAATACCAAAGCTTTTTAAGTTAGAAGTGCTCAGAAAATAAAAAACTAAAATTAGTGCAACTGCTCTTGACAGTACACTAAGGGTTAAGCTTTCTTCATTCTCTTATTTTAGTTTTACTGGTTCATAAGCCATAGATTTTATTTCTGTTCTTTTCAGGGTTACCCTTAAGGTAAAAGAGAAATGAAAGCAGCAGCAGCAAATATATATTGAGTGTTTACATGTACTGAGTAGTGTTCTAATGGCTTTACATGTATTGTACTTAATCCTCCCCATAACACTTTGAGGGTTATTGCCTTCCTATTTGTAGATAAGAAATTTTAGGCACAGGAAGGTATAGTAACCTTAATGTCACACAGCTAGTAAGGCATAAGCTAGGATTTCGTCCAGAGAGTCTGGCTGCAGAGCCACAGAAATAGCTATTTTTACAAGATGACCTAGAGTTCTCAGTGAAAAAAGAATTATAGCACTCTTTTTCTTTCTCAAAGATTTTATTTTTAAAGTAATCTCTACATCTAACATGGGGTTCAAACTCACAACCCTGAGATCAAGCGTCGCATGCTCTACCAACTGAGCCAGCCAGGCACCCCGTAGCACTCTTGACATGCTATAATCCCCTTTCTTCCAATTTTCTTGTTATTGCCTAGTATTTTGGCTCTACCTTTAAAAATATTATACATATTTACAATCAAGTCTACTCAATTTATTAACATATTTTACTAATTCTTCACTCATGACGTATTCTTTTTTCTTTTTTAGTTTTTATTTGAGACACAGAGAGGGAAAACGAACAAGTGGGGGAGGGGCAGAGAGAGAGGGGGACAGAAGATCTTAAGTGGGCTCTGTGCTGACAGTAGAGAGCCCAATGCGGAGCTCAAACTACGAACTGTGAGGTCATGACCTGAGCTGAAATCAAGAGTTGGGACACTTAATTGAGCCACCCAGGTGCTCTTTTTTTTTTACTTTGGGGTGCATGGGTGGCTCAGTGGGTTAAGCAACCGACTCGTGATTTCGGCTCAGGTCGTGATCTCATGGTGGTGGGATCAAGCCCCCTCTAAGGCTCTGCACTGACAGCTCAGAGCCAGTTTGGGATTCTCTGTCTCCCTCTGCCCTTCCTGTGCACTCTCTTGCACACATGCTCTCAAAATAAATACACATTAAAAAAATACACACAAAAAAATAAATACCCAGGCGCCCCTTGCATCAAGTTTGTATAGGTGATGAACTCTTAATTTTGTGTATAGCCTGACTTTGGGCCTCATTTTTGCTGATAATTGATAGTTTAAATGGGTATAGAATTCAAACTAAAGTTATATTACCTCTATATTTTAAGGAAGGAGTATTCCACTATCTTCTGGAAATTATTGTCCTGGTAAATATACTGTCATTATAGCTCATATTTTGGGGTAGGCACTCTTTTTTTCACCATCTTAAAGAACTCCTGGGGTGCCTAGGTGGCTCAGTCAGTTGAGCAAGCCAACTCTTGACTTTGGCTCAGGTCACCATCCCAGCACTGTGGGATCGAGCTGTGCATTGATCTGAGACTGGCTTTAAGATTCTCTCTCTCTCTCTGCCCCTCTCCCCAGCTCACGTGCATGTGCTCTCTCTCTAAAAAGGAAAGAAAGAAAGAAAGAAAGAAAGAAAGAAAGAAAGAAAGAAAGAAAGAAAGAAGAACTTATTATGTTCTATAATTTCACTACCAAGCATTTATTTTTTTTTAATTTTTTTTAACGTTTATTTATTTTTGAGAGAGAGAGAGAGAGACAGAGCATGAACAGGGGAGGGTGAGAGACAGAGGGAGACAGAGAATCCGAATCAGGCTCCAGGCTCTGAGCTGTCAGCACAGAGCCAGATGCGGGGCTTGAACTCACGGACCATGAGATCATGACCTGAGCCAAAGTCGGACGCTTAACCAACTGAGCCACCCAGGCGCCCCACTACCAAGGATTTAAAAGCAGACATTTTTTGCTATTTATCCCGCTACACAACCGTTCAGTAATGTACAATTTTAATATGGAAACTTAGGTTTTACTTCAATTCAAAGTCCTCATATATAAAAGGGGTATATTACCTACATGATGGGGGCTGTTACAAAAATAAAACATGCACTTACTGTCTACCAAGAATAGAGTGATCAATAAATGGTGTCTATTAATATCACAACTACTGGGCAGGAATTACCAAAATTCCTTGTGTTTTGTCATGGATATAAAAATAGCTAATTACTACTTAAGTGCTTTGAAAAGTATTTTCTTATTATGCTTAATATATACATTGATATTATATATGCAATATATAATACATCATTTCCACTGTGTATTGAAAGTCCCTACACTGATATCAGATATCTATTAATAGGGAATTCCCATAGCTTCTGGTAAGTTTTCAGAAACTTCATTGCCAAATAGTATTATAAATAAAAACATTCAGGACATCGAACAAGATGAGCTTACTATAGAAAATATTATCAAATATTTACTGATAATCCTCCAAACATTAAACATAAATGACCTTTATGCTTACATATATTTATTTACTACATAAATGTAAATGACAGCAAGCACTTGAGGCTGAGATATGGGTAGCTACCAAAAAAGCATGGAGACAGAAAAGCAAGTGATTAAACACTGAAGTCAAGCAACCACTGAGTTCAAAAATTTCTGACAGTGTAAAAAAAAAAAAAAAAGACAGTAGCAACATACAGGGATCATTCAAAAACAATTTATAGGTAAGTCTGTCAATGACAAAACAGAATCATAATAAAGAAAAAAGGGCAAAGTATAGAGCATTTTGAATCTGGGTTAAAGAATTTAGATTATTCTACACGTGGGAAGACCTGAAGTGGAGAGTGCCTAACTCAACTTTAACTTCTTTTTTGGAAAAGAAACACCAAGACAAAGTGAACTGTAAGATGAACAGAATATGATGACAGAGTTAAAAATCTGTCCTGGTAATTCTTCCATGTTCTCTGGCCCATTTCCTCTTACTAAGAATATCCTTTTTTTCCCTTTTTTCTATCTGTGACATACTCATTCTTCAAGATCTAGTTTAAGCATTCACTTTCTCTGGCAAGTCTTTTCAAACCATTTCAGCCTCAGACTAGTTTCCCCTCCACTCTTAAGTATTTCATGTATACATTCAATCAATAACATTTAATCTCATATATTAACGGTGGGATTATTGTTTTAAAAAACAAATTTGACATTTATCAAACTTTAAAATGCAAATATCTCTGACTCAATAACTTTTATGAAACTGAAACTGTGACATAAACATGTGAAGATACTTGTACAAAGATGTTTACTATAATTGCAAAAAATAAGAACCTGAATATTAATAGAGGTACATTTAACATAAATCATAATCCATTCATATAATGAACTATTCTGCAACTGTTAAAAAAAAAAAAGAGCTATTTATACTTATATTGATACAGAAAAATGCCCAGGATATATTTAAGTAAAAAACAACACAATTTACAAATTAATATAGTATGGTTTCTTTTTAAATAAAAAGAGTATGTGTTTACATACACATATATTTAAAAAATTCTATAGTAAACACACACAGTTAAGAGTTACCTCTAGGGAGTGGTAGGTCAGGGGAAGAGAGGACTTTTCCTTTAAATGTGATATCCTTCTATATTCATTAATTCACTTAACAATCACTCAAAAATTTCTAGAGTGCCAGGCTTATGACTTATCTATTTCTTTGGCACTTACATATTAAACGTTTTTTGAAAGAATATTTTATGTTCTTGTTTACTGCACTGAAACACCTTGAAGGTAAGCTTTTACCTTCCCACAGTAACAACCATAACACCATACAACTAAGTGTTTACAGATTCACACAAATATGTTAAAGTACTTAAAAATGGAATGAATAGATTTATATCAAATTTATGACAGTTGTTGCTTCTTGAGAGGGTAAAAGTGAGGAAGGGAATGGGATGAAAGGTTCTTTTTAAAAAAGACTTAGCTAATTTTATGTATAATTTTTTTCATAAAAACTCACATATGATATTGATCATTTGTATGTTAGAGAGGTGCAAATTTTCTTTCAGTCTATCATTTGCTTTAACTTTGTTTATTAGCAACCTTCATTGCGCAGAACTTTCCACTTATCTTACATAGTCAATTTCTTGATGTTTCTTTAATGATTTTCATTTTTTTTTTTGGTGTTGCTGAGGAAAAAGTACTTTCTTCTAAGTTTTCTATGATTTTCTAAAAATACTGAGCTCTTACTTGGAGGACATTATGCTAAGTGAAATAAGCCCCTTACAGCAGGACAAATACTACATGATTCCACTTACGTGAGGTATCTAAAATAGTCAAACTTATGAAGCTAGAGTATATAATGGTGGTTCCCAGGGTCTGGGGGGAGAGGGGAAATAAGGAGTTGCTATTCAGCGGGTATAAAGTTTCAGTAATGCAAGATGAGTAAGTTCTTCGGATCTGATGTACACCTTGCCTACAATTAATAATACTGTATTATACACCTAGAACTTTGTTAAAAGGATAGATCTCATGTTAAATGTTTTTACTATAATAAAACATTTTTCAATTGAAAAAAATGTCAAGCTCTTTAATCATTCGAAATGTAGTTTTTGGTATTGTACAAAGTAGGAAATTAACTGAATGCTTTTTCCAAATGAATAATCAATAGTCTCAGTATCATTTATTGAACAGTAAATAATATAATTGCTGGAATAACATAACTGCCTTTTTTCAACCCGTCACAACTGGTTGAAACAAAACAAAAAATTAAGTCAATTAATAAAAAAAAGCTATTAAAATTTACTTGCATATTTTAAGTTATTGAACACAATAACTTAATAACTATAACTTAATAATTATTCTAACAAAATTAATTTTTATTTCAGCTAAAAAAATTACAGAAAACTTTATCTGATCAATAGGTTCAACAAATCACTAAACTGAAAAAATGAACAGAATGTTAATAAAATTCTGAAGCAAGAACAGATAACACCATCATCACTGACTGGGAGTCAGGAGATCTGGGTTCATTCCAACCACCACCTTGAACAAGTAAAAAACCTCAAGAATTGGGACTATGGTTCTACATCCAACATTCTATAATTTCTAACTAATTTACCATCTCTACGATAATTAAAATATCTAATCATAATAGCTGACACCAAAAGAGCAAAGTATATAATCTTCTTTATCGACCTGTTGAAGATGTTTACCAGATGTTCTTTATATCTCTAAACATCAAATAATTTAAATTCATTTTCCCTAGCTATCTTCTGAGCATATACTTCCAATCACGTGAAAGGTTTAGTTACCTGTCAGCTTATCCCTCTTTAGAATAACACTTGCTTTTTTTTAATAGACATATTTTCTCAACCATTGCAACATTTTACAAGTCTTATTACTCTGATACATTATCATGTGTTTACACACACACACAAACACACTTTAGGTTGATTCACCTGTAGTCCATATTGTTTTCTGCCATACTTAGTTCTGGCTCAACATTTCTAAGTGATTATTCATTTTTTTGTTGTTCCTATAAAGATGAAGGTTCATTTTTTTGTTTAACAGCCCATTCAAAGTAATTTAACTTCTATTTCTTGATTTTTGAGGTACTTAACCTCAGCGCATTTATTATTTATTGTTATTTTTTTATTAAAAAAAATTTTTAGAGGTTAGAGTGGGAGGGAGCCAAAGCAGAAGAAGACTCTTAAAAACTGAGAACAAACTGATGGCTGATGGGGGGTGGGAGGGAAGGGAGGGTGGGTGATGGGTATTGAGGAGGGCACCTGTTGGGATGAGCACTGGGTGTTGTAATGGAAACCAATTTGACAATAAATTTCATATATTAAAAAAAGAGAGAGAGAAAAAAAATTTTTTAAGTTTATTTATTTTGAGAGACACAGAGAGCGGAGGAGGGGCAGAGAGAGATGGAGAGAGAGAATCCCAGGCATGCTCTGTGCAGTCAGCATAGAGCCTGATGCAGGGCTCAAACTCACAAACCATGAGATCATGACCTGAGCTGAAACCAAGAGTTGGGCGCTTAACTAACTGAGCCACCCAGGCATCCCCCCGCCCCTGCTTTTTTAAATCTATGAACTTAATATGTATAGTAACCTAAATTAGTAATATGAACAAACCTCAGTCCAGAGAAGGAAAAAGAAGGGAAACAGAAACAACCATTTACTAAATTTCTGTAAATGTCTATTTGTAAATGGTTAGCGTTATTTTTTAGTTGTTGCTTCCATATAATTCAACCTAAAAAAATTTCCCCCAACCTCACAACACCAATATGACTATTTCATAAAAGAATAAAAGCTGTATTTAAATACACCTATGTTACTTTTGTTCCTTCTTCAGCTACCCAAAGTCACTGTTTCAGGAAAATAAATTCATCTGTAATCAGCTCTTCATAAAACTATGATAATTACTATCTAGAATCTATACTTAATGACTGATTTTCCCTAAACGACACAGTAGCCCCTACATTAAAAACAAAACAAACAGTTCACCTCTTTCAATGAAGGTTTTTAGTGTATTTTCCAATAAGAAAATGTTTTCTCTTGGTTAAGGTTTATAAGGAGTCTATAAGATGATCAGAAGATTGGCCAAGTGTGAGATAAGTTAATTCCAAATCTAATAAATTTAGGCTTCAAAGGTCCGTATCTTCTGAAAGTCACTGTGGGTTCTTATTTATTCTCAAACACATCAGGTTCCACAATCCAAAACTTCTAAGAATACAGTATCTTAGAATGGGAAGATTTTTTACTGATAATGATGCAACAATCTCTTAGCAATCTGTTTCAACTTAATAGTCATTATTTTTTTCAGAGGTATCTCCAGTTTTATGGGAAGAAAATCCTCCGTATAAAATTATCAAATAGACATGAGTCCATACCACCAGAGTACAAAAGAAATAGCCACTTGTTCTGACCAATAAGAAGTTTCACTTTTCTTTCATATATCCAGTTTGTATGCTAAATTTCCATCATTCAACCAGGCATGTATGTAATGAAAAAACTGTATGTATTTGCATGTAAATAATCTACAGTCACAAACTTGTCCTAGAAAGACAGTATCACTGGCTCAAAAAAAAAACCCCAAATAACAAATTTGTTTTTCATTCGAATTTTGACTTTCTTATCATCAGTCATCTTCATTTCCTGCAAATGATATAAGCAATTATTATCCTAAAGTTGCTGTGAATACAAAAACTAAAAATGTCTATAAATTAATAAGCACTCAAAACACAGAGAACTGAGAAATGTAAAGTTTCAAGCTTGTATTC
Organism: Lynx canadensis; assembly: GCF_007474595.2. Taxonomy (NCBI): domain Eukaryota; kingdom Metazoa; phylum Chordata; class Mammalia; order Carnivora; family Felidae; genus Lynx; species Lynx canadensis. The sequence goes on from NC_044305.1 coordinate 66,752,806, forward strand.
AAATTAAAATGACCTATCTGAGGATCATGTCATCAAACCAACTACTAATAATCACAATCATCAATCACAACCATTAAAATCTTTTAAAAAAATACAAACCTCCTTCCTTCCAGATTCCATATATGGTATTTGAAAAACAAAGAAATGTAAAAGAAGTAACAAAAATCACCTCCCTCCACCATCCCAAGATACTACTGCTAACATTTCACCAAAAATTTTTAGACACTTCACAAAATCAGGAGTGCATATTCCCAGTTTCAGAGAGTGTTGTGTGTGTTATCAATGCATATGTATGTTGGTATGTGACATTTCTGTAGCCCTCTAAAACCAGACTTAACTTTACAAACCTTGGACAAGTTCACTACACCCAGATGTCTCAGCTCTGTTTTTCAGCTTTAAAGATTTCAGCTAAGAGGTTCTCAAATGACTCAGAAATAGAGGGAAGTTTCCCTGTGAGATGTTGCAGTAGAGACTAAGAGAGCATCAGAAAAAATCCATAAAAGCACCTTCAGAGTATGCCTTTACAACTAACTTATATGTGGGATTACAGCTGCTATGAAGGACCTTAAAGTGTTGTTTTACCTCTGCAATTGAAGATCTTAGATTCTGGCAACATATAATTTTATTTAAACCTGTCCGTCTGGGGCGCCTGGGTGGCGCAGTCGGTTAAGCGTCCGACTTCAGCCAGGTCACGATCTCGCGGTCCGTGAGTTCGAGCCCCGCGTCAGGCTCTGGGCTGATGGCTCGGAGCCTGGAGCCTGTTTCCGATTCTGTGTCTCCCTCTCTCTCTGCCCCTCCCCTGTTCATGCTCTGTCTCTCTCTGTCCCAAAAATAAATAAAAAAACGTTGAAAAAAAAATTTAAAAAAAAAATAAAATAAAATAAACCTGTCCGTCTACCTTCAGTTTCTGGATATATAAGCAAAATAACGAATACAATGAAGAAGGACTACACCATGAAAACAAGATAAATGACCCCAACTCTGCAGGTAATTTCTTTCACTAGGCACATTTTCTTTCTTAATAACTTACACACAAGCATGCTATAATTTAGCTTAAACTTTGGGCTGCAACAACTTTCTAAGTGTGGCACAGAGGTAATTCAATAAATGATTAAAGGGAAGAATATATATCAGACTACGGGGAGTCAAAACAAACCTTCATCTTCATACCATTTCATAAAAAACTCTCCAACAGACTCTGGACTTGGAAACAGTGGACAGATAAGGTTATGAATGAAACTCCAATGTGGTATATGTATGTATGCACGTATATGTGTGTGTATCCTTAAAAATATGAATCAGAAGACAATGAAAACAATATCAACATCCTTATTTGCAATTCATTCTGGTCTCAAATGTTATTTAAATTTAGTCTCTAACTCAATTATAAGTTCCATAAAGGCAAGAACCATGTCTGTATAGTAATACCTAACAAATTCAGACCTCACTGATTTCTACTGGCAATTTAAATGACACAGAAAGAGTTTTAAAGCAACTCAGAAGTCACCTTATTCAAAATCCCCTGATGTAGAAATTTAATTCTAGGAAGGGAAGGAAAAAAAAAAGCCACTTTGATGAAAAAGCTCAGGCTCCTTATCCCCAAATTTAACATTTACTTGATATGGATAGGTGTTTAACGTTTATTTATTTTTGAGACAGAGAGAGACAGAGCATGAACGGGGGAGGGGCAGAGAGAGAGGGAGACACAGAATCCGAAGCAGGCTCCAGGCTCTGAGCCATCAGCCCAGAGCCCGACGCCGGGCTCGAACTCACGGACCGCGAGATCGTGACCTGAGCCGAAGTCGGATGCTTAACCGACTGAGCCACCCAGGCGCCCCTGGATAGGTGTTTAAAAAAAAAAAAAAAAAAAAAAAGACAGGAAGGTAGCAGTCTCCTCCACACTGCTTATCGTGGACAAGAAAGAACAACTGTTAGCACTAACACTGAACTAGTAAGTGCTGAAAGAACAGACGTGAAATAATAAGATCTTACTTTTTGATATCTAAGGCTACCATATTATCTGTTTTAAGCAAGTGGTTCTTTAACAACAGAACCCCATTTCAGTCATTGATGGCCTGCCATTCTCAGGGGATACTTATATCATGGGGAGCATAAGCTTATAAGACACTAACTAGCACACTTCAGCACAAGCTTTCAGCTGAGGAAAAACTTATCAATGATACTGGCAGAGGTACTTTTACACCTTCTTCTTATACATCAGGAACTGATGATCTGGTCAAGGACTAGAAAAACAACTTGAGAACAAAATGCATCCCAATTTTTCTATGAAGCTTCTGTAATTTTAAAATAAGCATAATTTAATAAAGGATAATCAAGATATGCAGAAAAAAATAAATTAAACAATTAACCAAATAAAAGCAAAATATTTTCACAGGCGTTAAAAAGGTAAGCTTAAAAGTAGTAAAAAAAAAAAAAAAAAAAAAAAAAAAAAAGGATTCCACACTGAAATGGAGAAACAAACTATGGCAGTTGCAAAAACAAATAATTTTTGTAATGAAGGCTTAGAATCACATTAAATTCCACAGTAATTTTGAAAATTCCTAAATATAAAAAACGATTTCCCTCCTCCTCAAAATAACCCAAACTACAACCTATGGGGAAAATTAAAGTATATTAAGGTGACGGGTAAACTTCCTAACACCACTGTTAAAGGATGCTAGAGCAGATATACCAAAGACTTAAGAAAAATACTAATATCTGAAATAAAATCAATTGTTTTGGCAGCGTTAATTATGAGAGGACACATTCACATCTGTCTTTTTTTTTAACGTTTATTTTTGAGAGAGAGAGAAAGAAAGAGGCAGAGGATCTGAAGTGGGCTCTGTGCTAACAGCAGAAAGCCCAATGTGGGGCTTGAACTCAGGAACAGTGAGATCAAGACCTGAGCTGAAGTTGGATGCTTAACTGACTGAGCCACCAAGGTGCCCCATATTCACATCTGTCTTAAAGTTGTTTTATCTCCCAAGTAAATGGAAGCTTTGTCTTTGAGAAAAGAAAACTGATGGTATAATGTTGAGGTAAAAGACTTACCAGGAATGGGTACCTGTATTCACCAAAAGATATACATAAAATGCTCACAGCACTATTCCTTACAGCCAAATATTAAAGTTCTATGTCTCTTAATCATAGAATGAATAAATTGCCATATACTCATACAATGTAGTATTACAGATCAACAAGACTAAACAAACTATTGCTATAAGCAACATGGTTGAAATAAACAAATACTGAGGGAAAGAAGCCAGACACATAGGAATACAGACTGAGTGATTACAGTTATATAAAGTTGGTACCTAAGACAGACAACAGACAAAACTAATCTAAGCAATCCAAGCAGTAAGAAAGATAGGGCTGGGGATAGTGACTGGGAAGGCAAGGGGCTGGGACAACACACAGAATGGTGATTTCTGGGATACTGGTAGTGGTTTTTTTGTTTGTTTTTTATTTTATATTTGAGAGAGAGAAAGAGACAGAGAGACAGAGCATGAGCAGGGGAGAGGCAGAGAAATGGAGGCAGAATCTGAAGCAGGCTCCAGGCTCTGAGCTGTCAGCACAGAGCCCGACACGGGGCTCAAACCCACCAACTGTGAGATCATGACCTGAGCCGAAGTCGGACGCTCAACAGACCAAGCCACCCAGACACCCCTTTGGGATACTGGTAGCGTTTAATTCTTGATCTAGGTATTACTGGCTACACAGACGTGTTCACATTGTGTAAAGTCATCAAGCTATACACCAATGATTTGTGCACTTGCGTATTTTTATTAAAATGTCAGTTTAGGGGGGTGCCTGGGTGGCTCAGTGGGTTAAGCGTCCGACTTCAGCCTAGGTCATGATCTTGCTGTTCCTGAGTTCAAGCCCCATGTTGGGCTCTGTGCTGACAGCTCAGAGCCTGAAGCCTGTTTCAGACTGTGTCTCCTTCTAGCTCTCTGCCACTCCCCCACTCATGCTCTCTCTCAAAAATCAACATTAAAAAAAGCTTAGTTAAAAAAAAACTAATAGATTTTTCACAATTTAAATAATTATATATGGTTATATATAGCGTGTATGTGTGTGTGTGTGTATAATTACATACAGACTTTCTAATTTAAATGACCACTGCTAATTTAAAATGACCCACACATACTGTCACTCCTACCTGCTCTAATTCTTTTTCTTCTCTCCATCCCAATCTTCAACCCAAAATTAGTCTTTTGAAAAAATAAAATGTGAAACTTTTAGGAAAATTTTAGGGTCAGAAGTAGATTAGTAAAAACAATGAATGTGTAAGGGAAGTGATTCTTACAAGACTATTCCACCCTCACCTTCCCCTGACATACTTATTTTGTCTCTGAGGAAGCACTCCTACCCAAAGCCTTTGTCCAAATCACTTATTTCTATCTCTTTTACTGGGCCTAAAATACCAAAATTTGACTAAGGGATCAGTTTCTCAAAAATGCAAATGCATTTCAAAGGATCATGAAGATATCAGTCATTTACACACAACGGTGAATTAGTTCTGTGGCTACTTTAAACACAGAAAAATGAGTGATTCCACCATTTCTTTTACCATACAATCACTTTGCCAACAATTCAATTTCGAAATATAGGATCTTCACCCACCTCCATTTCTTTTAAACAAGTCTTCTTTGATCCTTTCTCTCTGCCATGATACAAACCCAGAATGATTTCTATTTTCCATTTGTTAAATTCTATTTCACTTCTAATTTCCCTTAAAGCCTGTTTTTTTTTTTTAATATGTATGATTATATGGGAAGAAACAATTACTAGTGACATATATATACCAACCCTGTCCAACTCAAAATATAACAGGTGAATAAAAAAGAGCTGTATGTTCTTTCTCTTCCCCACCTGCTTCCTCTTAAGTGTCAGATTCTCACAAAGCCACATGGTCTTATACATACTATGTTATAGACTACGGATGCAAGATACAAAATCAATATTTCAGTGTAAAAAAGAATTCTCATTAAACTCAAGTAAAGGCAGCAAACCAGCAGAGGCTAAACTGATTCAAGTCAGTTATCAATGCATGGTACTAAAGAAATCAATGTCAAAGACTGAACCCCTATAGGAGCCAGTTAATTCCATTCTGAGGACAAATTTTTAGTAGTCAAAGATTTTGACACAACCCAACCTGAACATCTAGAAAATGAGTGTATGCTGCACACTAGAAGAAATCAGTAAAGATTTTCACTGTTACCAGAAAAATAATTTTAAAGCACAGGTTATTATTCCATTTCTATCACTCAATTTCAAAGCTTTGAGAAAACAGAAAAGTAGGCTCTCTTTGTACCTCTTCCTTCATGAGATGTGGAAATATTCCATTATGTTTTTTAAGGTTTATTCACCAGTTGAGGGAACAGCATTTAATAATTTTTTCTCCTCTTTTGAACACACACAATTTTTCATTTGTTAGAAGGACTAAACACTGACAATTGGATCTTTAGAAATTGGGGACAATAAGCAACTTACATTTGCTTTAATATACTATCTTAATTTGGATGTTTTAAAACAAAAAATACACAATGTATTCATTTTCAAAGTACATATTTTTGATATTTCCTTAAACTAAAATAAATTATACAAGGGAAGTTAATTGGTTTCATTTCTCTATTTTCTAAGGATTAAGTTTAAGCACATTTCTGTGTTAACCAAACATATAAAAACCCCAGGCTATACATGCAAAGACATCAAGCTATGGTGACAAAAGGATATTTAGTCCACAAACCTGTCAAAATTACCACTGAAGTGTAATTTAACTCACATTTTTGCTTCCTGAAATAGGCTAGTCTATAACCATGAGCTAAAATGACTTAACACCTTTTATTCATAACTTATGAGTAATTCAAGAGAAATCTACCCCTCTTTACACAATGAGTACTTAGTGATCTCAACAAGCTGGAAAAACATGCTGGCCAATCAGTGCAATCTCTTCCAGAGACAAATCTACATTAGAGGTAAAGTTATGATCAGAAGGTTATTTAAAAAATGTTAAAGCAGGTATCTAACAATATATAGCATCAGACTACTGTACCAGTCTTCAATAAAATAAATGGGATATGAAAGGAGACAGATGTGCTTCAAGGGCTAGGTTATTCCCTCCTCTGAATGTGATGGACACATTCTGCCAAATGTATTTTGTTATCTCTCCTCTTGTTTATGGGAAGATTCAGTGATATAAATCAATTTTGAAAATCTCTGCTATTTACTAGGACTACTCACTGCTGACTAATGTCCATCTTACAGAATTGCTAAAAGGGTTAAATGAGAGTGTATTAGACTCTAGTACATAAGCAAAAACAGTGATCTATGTTTATTATTATATTTCAAATACTCATTTCTTGTTTCCTTATTCTTTCTTCAAAGAATATTTCAATTTGTTGGCTATAAAATGATTTATAATTATAAACCAGACTAAGGTTTTGGGGTTTTTTTTGTTTATTTAATTTTATTTTTTGAGAGAGAGAGACAGAGTGTGAGCAGGGGAGGGGCAGAGAGAGAGGCAGACAAAGAACCTGAAGCAGGCTCCAGGTTCTGAGTTGTCAGCACAGAGCCCAACACGGGGCTTGAACTCCTAAACTGTGAGATCATGATCTGAGCTTAAGTTGGAGGCTTAACCAACTGAGCCATCCAGGTGCCCTTCTCTAAGGTTTTATCAAGTCACCTAGATTGCATTTTGGGGTATGCCAGAAATTAATGACTCGTGCACATTTTATCTCTTGGGTTTAGTTTTATATATAACTGATTCCATTGCTTACTATTATTAATATTTTATTTTTTTTAATTTTTAAATTTTATTTAGTTTTGAGAGAGAGAGAGAGAGAGAGAGAGAGAGAGAGAGACAGAGCGTGAGCAGGGGAGGGGCAGAGAGAGAGAGACACAGAATCAGAAACAGATCCAGGCTCTGAGCTGTCAGCTCAGAGCCCAATGTGGGGCTTGAACTCACAAACCATGAGATCATGACCTGAGCCAAAGTCGGATGCTTAACCGAATGAACCACCCATGCACCCCTATTTTATTTTTAGTGTTTATTTTTGAGAGAGAGAGAGAGAGAGAGAGCGAGCACGCACACAGGGGAGGAGCAGAGATGGGGGTGGTACAGAAGATCTGAAGCAGGCTCTGTGCTAACAGCAGAGAGCCTGGTGCGGGCTCAAACTCTGGAGCCATGAGATCCTGACACTTAACCAACTGAGCCACCCAGGTGCACCTATTACTATTTTAAAAAGCTGCCATTTATTGAGCATCTGTCAAGTCCTAGATACTTAAATCTCTCATCATTAATTATTCCATAAGACAAGTATTACCATCTTCATTTTAAAGATAATCATGTAAGGCTCCAAGAGTTTATATTGCTTTCGCCATGTCAAACAGCTTGTTGATAGTGTAACCAGGATTAGAACTAGCTAGCTGTAACTCTGAGCTCTTTTTTAAAAAAATTTTTTTAAAATGTTTATTTATTTTTGAAAGAGAGAGACAGAGTGTGAGTGGGGGAGGAGCAGAGCGAGAGGGAGACACAGAATTCAAAGCAGGGTCCAGGCTCTGAGCTGTCAGCACAGAGCCCGACGCGGGGCTCGAACCCAAGAACTGTGAGATCATGACCTGAGCCGAAGTAGGACACTTAACCGACTGAGCCACCCAGGCACCCCTGAGCTCTCCCTATCATACTGCCCAACTGTCTCAACTGGCATATTTTGCTTATCATTTTATTTTCAGAGGGTTAACACTGCAATTTGGGGGTACTTTGCTAGTAACCTCACATACAACTGGAATTCTCTGGAAGTTGAGAATGTAATTAATTCAAAGGGCTGATTAAATTAATAAAATGGAAGGTCTAAAACAGAATAACTCTTCAGAGACTAGTGGGACAAGAAAAACACAAGAGTTAACTTATTAGTTAGTAATAAATACGGGGACTATAAGGAACCTCAAGTTGAAATAACTCTTTATTACAGATTGTTTAGCTTCAAAATTAAAACACATAGGGAAAAAAACCAAACAAACTTGGAAATACTCACTAGCCTTGAATTCTCCCAAATCTAAGTCCAGGGGTCCTAACAGGTCAGGATCTATGGGTAGTTCTTGCCTTACCTGGTAGGTTTCCAAGCTGGTTGGCCTGTCCTTGGGTTTGCCAGAATTTCCAGTAAAGAAAGAGAAAAGCAGTATAGGGACAACCCATAGGCCTAATCAGCAGAATTTTCACATCAGCCTTGTCACACTATCTCATGTTTTCTCTGAAAATGTATGTTTATCTATTTTGAGAGAGACAGCAAGAGAGCAAGAGTGGAGGATGAGGAGAAAGAGAAGGAGAGGGAGAATCCTAAACAGGCTCCATGCTGTCAGCACAGAGCCTGATGCAGGGCTCAATCTCATGAACTGTGAGATCATGACCTGAACAGAAATTGAGAGTCATACCTTAACTGACTGAGCCACCCAGGCACCCCACTATCTCATTTCTATCCCTCAAATAACTTGTTAAGCTTTGAGAAAACAGGCTCTTTTCCACCCCACCCTACTCCCACAAAAAACTGGGTGGCATTTCTCCTTTCATGGATGTAAATATTTTGAAGGTTTGGCCACCAGATGGGAGAGTAGTGGCCCACAGTACTTAATTCCTAAGACTGGAAAAATCATGTCCTTTGCCCAGAACTCTTCTGTCAAAAAAGGTTGCAGAAGTTCCTTATTCTTGCATTCTGTAAGTTCCTTATTCTGAAGAACCTGAAGGTAAAATATCATGAGCTAGAACAAGCCCACAGAAGGTATGATTAGCATGCATGACTAGAACACTAAGGAGTTTCCTGGCTGCTGCATATTATAATATGTAGCTCCATTAGGAATATTTCACATATACTGTATATACTGCATTATTTCAACACGTTTAGTTAAAACAAAACTCTAATTCCAGGGTCATCGGTGAGATTTTTATCCCACAAATATGGAACTAAAAAGACTATGTTTTTATTCTCTACAATTACTTCAGACTAGAAATTAATAGCAATACCATTAATATATTGTATTAAATCTCTTGAACTATCAATGATTATATAATTAAAACTTCAGCACTTCAAAAGAATCTTATGAATTCTCCAACCAGAAAAAATTACACCTATTTTCAAAAACTTTGATATCAAGACTTTCAGTTGTCAAGTTTCATTTTTTATGTTTTTATTAAAACACAATAAATGACAAACTAATAATAGCGATTGATTCCAAGCAGGAGAATTTGGTCGCTGAAGGCAGGTGTAGACAAGAAACTTCTGAATTTTAAATCATTTGTATTTATTACCTATTTTAAGTAACCAATTTTAACTACAAACTAAAAATGCTCGGAATACATAGCACTTCTGCAGACTTGTAACCTTACCTCATACTTTTAGAAAAAGACTATCAAAAAGATATTAACATAAATCACAACAAGCTGCAAAAGCTAAAACCTTTCAGGATTTCAAAAGAAAATAAATATAAAAAAATCTACCCCACACTACTTTCAGATTCACTGAATCTGGAATATATCATCAAAGTGTCCCTATGTGGAACACCAATTATTTTCTACTAATTTAAAGTAGTATGTGAAATCTTAAACTCTGGAACTTAAACTAAAAGACCAAAACCAGCTAATGATTAGTATTCTATGTTAAGACAGTGGGCCATTACAGATAACATGAGTGAAGACAGCATTCCATGAAACACTCAGGCCAAATATTTCCCAATGTGGGTATAAGTAATTGTCCCCAATGGAAGGTTTTGAAAAGTCCTCATAAGAATTCACTGTATTAGACTGTTTTTTTCCTCTTCAAACACTGGCCATGGCATATAAGAGAAAGTGTGTGTGTGTGTGTGTGTGTGTGTGTGTGTGTGTGTGTGAAAGGATGTATCAAGGAAGTTTTTAGACCAATTATCTTGTGGGTAAAGGAGCAACAAAAATCCAACCCTGACAAAATTTTTGCTTGAAAAAAAATAAAAACTACATTGTAACTATACTATTACCACTAAAAAGCCAAAGTCCATCCTTTGATGTGAAATAAGTAAGTAATTTTTTATATTGAATGAATAACTTGTCTTAAAAACAGTGAGTCTGACTTTAATTTCTGACCTGGAAAGCTGTCTGATCCACTATTATGTAACTCTATCCAAACTCTAATGCAAGAGCTACATACCCATTAAGAGTTAGTAAAAAGTACAACACACACATACATGTTAGCTGTAGTTCCTTAATTACCTTGTCAAAATTATGATACCCACTATATTCTCAAACAACAAAACCTCTCCTATCCAGACCAAAAAATAGTGACACTTCCCATGCTCCATAAAACTTTTAAAAGAGAGGTTATTCCTTTGACTAACTTCTCGTGTGAACTGTACGTTTTTAAAAAGTAATCAAATCGCCAATTTTTGTAGAAAGACATATTTTACTTAAAACTGGCAAAATCTTTACTATTTTACTCTTTTAAGTTATCTTAATGTTTTATTCATTTTAAAGCCATTTATCTGCCCTCTAAAAGACCCACAGAATTTTCCCTGAAGGCTAATCAGCAAGTTCTTTTCCCCTCTGTGTCAACATGGAATTACCAGAACAGTTTCTACTAGCTGCAGCAAAGCAACAATTCTACAGTGCATTTGATTTACTATTTGGTTAGGTGTATACTGAAATTTTGATTTCTTGAACATCTTTTTGTTAGCCAGCTTATGGACATGAATGAAAAGGAAACTGACACTCTAGTATGCTAATGCCAACAACCAAGTAATTTTACTTCAAAAGGAAATAGACTTTAGTGGCTAATAATTCAAACAAATGTTAAGAAAAGTACCCAAGATAAAAGTACCTCAACTAAGTTTGAAATTACACACATCATGAAAAGGAGATTCAGAATAAATATTTTAAAATACACAATGGGACTAAATTAAGTTTGGCCAAACAGATTTGATTCAGCCCTAATGGTATGAACAAATCAGTACATCTTAAAAACACTTCCAGCAATTAAATCCTTACTATGCTAGGATTTCAATCTAGTATCATTGTTTTCTCAAAAAGGACTGTGAACTCTACAGTATATGGTGGAAGGGGACTTGACTATTATTTGAATGGAACACAGGAAAACCCTGCTATGCAAATGTGAAAGGAAATGATGAAACTACAAATATTTTTAATTTACAAAAACATGGTAAATGTATCCGAGAATCATCAAAACATATTTACCAATACTGTTGCACAACACCTCTAACTGGCTTGAAACATCACATTCTTTCAAGCAACATACAGCAAACTGCTTTCTCAAGGACCATCTGTAACAGAGACTAGTGAAAACCCTTTGAACTATTTTTCAAAAGATTCTCATCTCTCTTTTTAAGTATTTTAGCTAAGTACAACATTGAAACAGTTTTTAAGGAAGGAATGTATAATTTTTAAAACGCATTTAATCTCAATTCGCTTAATCAAAGGAGGTGTGACAACCAACGCATGTAAAATTAACCTTAATCCGCCAACGAAAACACGCAAAATGTCTCCTAACAATTCCCCTCCTCCTTAAAACAACAACCGTACACATAAATATGGTACTGACCTCCACTCCCACTGAGAGCAGCTAATTAATAAAGAGAATAGTTACGTTTGGAGACCAAGGTGCCACATCCTACCTCATATATCTCCCAAAATAACCACATCATCTAAGTAGAACTGAACATTATTTTTGCTAAAGCAAGAATCCAACCCCCGGGAGCTTCAGCCCTTAGACAATGGTGGTTACCAGACAGAGCTGCACAGTTGGGTCCAAATGACACATTTCACTAGGCCTTGGACACAGCACACACACTCACACTCTCCCAAGGGGCCAGTTCCAAGGAAGGGGCGTTCAAACCCCACTAGGAGACGGAGGGTAGCACGGAGGCGTAGGGGTTTGCTAGGGGAGGACAGGCGAGAGGGGTGGTCGATAGAACCGAAGGGTAACTGCACTGACGCGAGGGAGGGGACTGGAAATGGCCGATGGATTCTATATTTATTTATTTAAAGGTCTTGATTTAACGGGTCCTTCCCAGGGGTTCTGTAACTAAAGCCAAACTGCGCAGCAAACATTATGGGGTTGGGAGAGTAGTCGCTGCTCCCCCTACCCCGTGACTAGGGAGGGGGGTGGGGGAAACAAGTTCCCCGGCCAACACCACAGACCACTCGGATTCCCCCCCTTCCCCCTCCTCCACAGGAAGGGGGAGGCTAACAGAGAAAAGGGGGAAAACAAGTTCCCCAGCCAGCCCCACCGCCCGATCACTCCCAGTTGTCCCCCCCCCACCTTCTGTTAGGAAGGGGGAGGCTAAACCGTGGAAGGCAGCAGAAAAGGGGGAAATCCCACATTTTGCCTCCCCCCACCCCAGCCACCAACAGACTCCTGCGGGGTCCGTGAGCCAGCGAAGGAGCCAAAGGATGGGTGGGGGTAGAGGGTGCCGAGCCCCCGCAACCAAACAAAGCGCGGCCTGAGCGAGAGCCCGGGCGAGTGGGGAAGCCGCGGTTTTTCCTGCCGTCCGGGGCCCGGGCCGGGCTGACACTGCGGCACCGGGGGACCCGCCTCCGCTCAGCCTCCGTCTCCCACCCCGGGGGCGCACAGGCCTCCCCCGCCCGCCCCGGCCTTCCTCCCCGCGGGTCCCGGCCGGCCGGCGCCCGAGCCGGAGGGCGGCGGGGAAGGAGCGCGGCCTTACCCCGCTCGCCGGCGTTGTTCCGCTCCTGGGGCAGCGGCGGAGGCGGCGGTGGCGGCGGCGGAGGCTGCTGCTGCTGCGGCGGCGGCGGAGGCTGCTGCTGCGGCTGCTGCTGGGGCGGCTGCGGCGGCGGCTGCTGCGGGGGCTGCTGCTGCTGTTGCTGCACCGGGCGCGGCCGCGACACTCGCCTGGGTCTCCGGTTGGCGGCTCGGACGGAGTTCATTTGCCGGGCTGAGGTGGCGGCGTTGGCGGAGGGACACACACACACACGCACTACGAGCTGCGGGGCAGGAGAAGGGGGTGGGGAGGGGGAGGAAGGAAAGGGGGCGAGGGGAAGGGGAGATGGGAAGGGCGGAGGGGGTGAACGAGACCCCGATTCAAGAGAAAGGCCGGCGGAGACAGACAGAGACCGAGCGAGGCCGGGCGGGAGGGCCTGACGCACGGGGAAGGCCGAGGCCGCCGGGCGGGGCGGCCGCGAGGGACGGAGACAGAAAGACGGGCAGAGCGAAAGAGAGAAAGAAAGAAAGGGCGTCCGCCCGCCTGGGGATCCCGAGGCGAAGCGCGGCGTCGGCGGGTGAGGAGACAGACTCCGGTCCCGCCGACTCCCGAGCGGCGTCTCAGGCGGCGGGGGGAGTGGGCGGGCGGGCGAGGAAGGGAGAAGGAGGAGAAGAGAGGGAGAGAAGGGAGGGAGGGAGCAGGGGGCGCCCAGCTCTTTTTTTTCCTCTTCCTCCCCCCACACCCCCTGAAAGAGATTTCTGTGAGGAATTTTTTCTCTCTTTCTTCGGCCTCTTCTCTCTCCTCCCCCCCTTCTCTCCTCGGCGAAGGGGAAATGAGTGTGAAGGGAGGAGATAGAGGGAAAAAGAGGCGTCGTCGTTCCTCCTCCTTAAAGGAACCTTTCCTCCTCCTCCTCCTCCTCCTCCTCAACCCCGTAGCCGCTGCTTCTGCTGCTGCTCCGTGGCAGGAGGAGCCATTGACACCGCCGGAGCCTCCACTCGCCCAGTGGGTCCCTCCCCGCCGCGGGGCTGGCCAGGGGCGCGGGGGAGGGCCGCGGGGCGGCGGGGGGGAGGGGTGAATGGGCGGGGAAGCCGAGGGGCGGGGATTTCGGCAGAGCAGCCAATGGGGGGCGCCCATACAACCTTCGGGCCAATGGGGCCTCTGGTCTTATGGCGAAGTCCCTTCCTTCAACGCCCTGTTTCCTCTCTCGGGTTTCCTCCCTGCCTCGCCTAGGAGGGGGAAGGAGGGAAGGGGAGTGTGGTGGGGCGGGTGATAATGGGGAGGTATCAGGGCATATAATAGAGCGGGGGGGGGGGGGGGCGAAGAGAGCGCTAGTGCGTAGCGACGATTCTAGGAGAGGAGGTGCTCGAAGGAAAGGGCGGGGGCTGCTGATGTAATGGGGAGAAGTGATTAATCCTTCGATTCGCCTTTTTAGTCCTCCCCCCGCCCCACCACCACCACCTTCACCCAATTTTTTAAGCAGAAAAAAAAAAAAAAAGTGGAGCTAGGGAGTCGATCCTTGGTAACTTGAGTTTTCTGTGGTAGGTACGTTCAAAGTGTGAGCTGTAGGGAGCGCTAGAGATTTTGTGCCCTTTAGCCCAGCTGAGGGTATTTGCAAACCTTGAAGATCCAATTTACCGAGCTTTCAGCCTGTAACCGAAGTTTGGAGTACTTTGCTAATCTTCGTGACTAAGAGGAGTCACCTAAGTCTTGAAGAGGTTTTGGTAAACAGGCAATAGACCTTGGTCAATTTATTTTTTGGAAACTTGGTCTATGTTCAAGAAAATAATATGTGAGAAAAAGGAGAGAAGTAAATGTGCTGAGGTTATGACTGTTATTTATTTATTTATTTTTTGATCCCACAAACTCAAAGGAAAAGAAAAAAAACCCAAGAGGAATTATCTTTGGTATCTGTATCTGGTCCCCTCAGCATAATCTGTCCCCAAGGAAAACTCGTTTTTATTCCCTAGCTTTGTTGTGATGGCAGAAAAAGTGCCCTTTCTCAATTCTCTCCGCTCTTTTTTTTATTTTATGGATGTGGCAAAACTGGCAGTTTACCTGATTTCTCTAGTTTGCAGACCTTTGGGTGATTTCTCTCTTGTTTGAGTTTGATCAATTGCTATCTAGGTTTGAGATAGGGAATTAAGTGGTTGCAGAGGGTGATAAAATAACGCTGAGAGGGAGAAAAGTATGTACTTGGGGAGGGAGTGGAGAGAGGGGCAAGAAGAGATGAGCCAATATTGTGCAGGGTGTTTGAGTCCTGGGTTTAATTATGTGACTTCGGGCATATCACCTTTCTAAATAATGAGGGTCCCTCACCTTAAAAAGAACTTATTTTGGACTACATAATCCCATTTTCAGTTTTTAAAAATGCTGTAATTTTGAGATGATTTCTCTTTGGTCCTTAAAATGTTGAAATTTACATCTAAGTTTCCTTTTCCAAAAAATATTTGAGGAGGGGGCTGTTAGAAAACAACTGAAGAACCTAAGGTTTTTATGATTGTTAGCTAGGTGCCAATGGGTAAAATTTTAGATTTGGTGGAAATAAATATGAGGGGGGAGGAAAATTATTTACTATTATACATATAAGTGGACCCATAATTCTGACTTTTCTAAAAGTTTACTTTTTTATTCAACAAGCACTTATTAGTTCCTTCTGTCCCTTCTGCATTACTCTGTAAGGTGCTAAGAGAAATACCAAAAATAAAAAGGTAAAATCTTGGGCATAAAGAGTTTGTAATTTGGCATGGCATAGTCAAAGATTTACTTACATTAATTCAGATGTACAAAGAAATTATAGCTTGTTTCTGTAATGTTTAACCTTTTTGAGTCCCCACATTATTGCTCTTGCTCTCTTTTTTTTTTAATTTGAGACAGAATGGAGGAGAGAGGGAGGGGTGTGGGGGGGGAGAGAGGGAGAATCTTAAGCAGTCTCCATGCTGAGTGCTCAACACAGAGCCTAATGCGGGACTCGATCCCACGAGCCTAGGATCATGACCTGAACCAAAATCAGGAGTCAGACACTCAACCAACTGAGCCATCCAGGTGCCCCGCCCCCTCTTTTTTAATAAAAATGATCAGTCTTTGAGATTTTGTTTCTCCATCCCCCTCTCATTCCAAGATATGTATGAAGGCCAAAGGTTACTGTATAAGGTACAGTTAGAATGTCCTTCACTTTTTTGGCATCGTAGATTTCTAAATTTATTATGACAGTTCTCTGGCATGTGGCAGTAAGATGACTTGTTCTAACAAACCAGCATATACTTGACAATTTTCTGATAGATGGAAGTAAAGTGTCTTAAGAAAGGGAGTGTCTTGTTCTAATTTACACCGTGACTAGTGGGTTGGTAGCAGCCGTGGGGGATGGGAAGGCCTACATGGCATCAGAGAAGCCAGGCATGCCAGTCCTTTGTTATCCACTGGTATGGAGTGGCTGCTATGGTCTGAAAGCAGGACTGATAGTCTAGAGGTAAAATTGGTCATTTCTAGTGTTGTGAGGTATCATGCTGGTATCTTGACTGAAGTACATACATGAGCCATTTGCCTTATGTACTACAACCTCAATACTGACTGACCCCAAGTCCCTGCAGGTCCATTGATTCTCACAATGCCACTCTCTCTTCTCACTGAGATATATGGGAACTTCCGGATTCCCTGAATACCACATGTAGGCCTTGATGAGCCAGGAGCCTTGCTTCAGGCTTATCTATTGAGCCATCTCCCGCCACCAATGTTGCATTATCCTCCTTACGTCATATTGAACATGCCATCAAGCTGAAAGCTGAGTTTCTAGAGGACTCAGCCTCTCACAGGCATGCTCAGGGAAGCAAACCACTATCCCCAGTTTTCCTGGATCTCCCCAAATCTGTGTGAACTATATACCTTCAACTATATACCTCCAATCATAGTTTCCACCCTGAGAAGGGATGGAAGGTAAGCATGGTGGGTCTGATTACCTCTTCCTTGTACCCCTGTCTTCTCTCCATCATCCCTCAGGGCTATAAGAGGAATTTTTCTCCTTCTTAAATGTCAGGAGCTTTCCTTATGTACCATATCCTCTTCATTCTTGTGATGGTATCTGCTCTGTACCCTTTCTTGGAGCCATGATGGCTGATGGAGTGCAAGAGAGAAACTAGTTTAACAGTAATGGAACATCTATTAGGAGATAACAAAAAATATTATCCTATCCCCAGATCACTGGTTCCTACATATTTTTAGTCTATCTTACAGGATTCAATGTTAGAATCTTCTTCACGCAAAAGTGTTCAAAGGCATCTTAAAATTGTGGAACTTGGGAGTTGTTAGACTGGGCCTTGGAGATCATGTAATTTTCATTTCTGTAGTTGACAGACTGGGAAGCTAAAGTTCAAAGAGGTAAGGTGACAAAAAAAAAAAAAATCCTGTAACTGCTTAGTAGCAAAGTTACTGTTTGCCAGTACAGTGCCCATTCCATTCACAGGTATGTATAGACCCAATTCCCCCATGAAAACCCCAAATATTCCAGATATTGTTATCCATTGCCAGGTCCACCTGTGTCAGTAAATATTCCTTCCTGTCAATTAGCTAGGATAGATATTATGTGTGACAGGAAAAAAACTTAAAGGGGGTTTTTATTTGGGATAGGAGTCTCCTAGAATGATTTCAGTAGACACTTAGAATAATTTCAGAGGGCTAAATTCCCTCAGGGTTTGCTCTCTCTTCAAGTACATTTGTGTTTGTTTTTCTCAACTAATTACTGGTGCTTAACAGGATAGTGTATGTAAAGTTATTTGTTTATAAAACCTATCACAATAGGGATGTGGAAAAAATAAGCCCTTTAATCATTTGAATACCTGGCAGGTGATATTTACTGTGATTTTTAGCATGTCAAAGATTCAGCCTCCCTTTCCTCTGTCATTCCATCATCTAGTCCCAAGCCATCAGCACTCAGTGAGTTACATAAGACACCTCAGAGCTGCTCACTCCTTTTATGTCATTTAGGAAATTAGTTTGATCTGAATATGGTTTTCCTGAAGGAATAACCAGCTGTTTAAAATATCCTTGTTAGAGTATGAATGACTTATCTCACTAAGCTGCAGAAATTCATTCTTTAGTACATGCTCAGATAATATTTTATCAGTTAGACAGTGAAAATTGGAACTAAGGATTTAAATTTAATGTATATGTGGGAAAACCTGGTAAGCACGCACTCCAATGATACTTGTAATAGAGGTTATCTTTAAAGAATTATAGATTCAAACTTTAATACCCTTCCCTGTGGAATAATAGAGACATGGCACTCTTTAAAAAAATTAATTATGTTCAAGATTTAGGATGAGCTGTGACAGACAGTTGTAAATCTTTATTTTTGCTTTTTAAAAGCAGAACCCAATTTCCAAGCACTGAGAAAAGATGAGGCCAAATGATAAGAGTGTATTATATCTTGGAAGAACTGGTAGGTGACCAACGTGTGGGTAGATGTCAGAGTGGCAGACTAACAGGGAGCTTTGGACTTGGGCAAATCACTTACCCTTTCTGTGCTTTAGTTTCTGCCTCTGTGGAATGGGAGTGACAGTAGTCCTTATTTCATGGTATTATTATGAGGATTAAACAAATCAATACCTATAAAATGCTTAGGACAGTGCTTGGTGCATAGAAGGGGCTCAGTAAAGTGTTAGCCATTGTTGTTATTGCCGTTGGTGTTGGTATTGTTTCAGGCCATACTTGGTGATTTTCAAAAACACATAAGCATTATATGTAGGAAAGCAGACATGGCTCTTGTTATAAGGAAGTATGCCTAGAAAATGAATAGTACTAGAAAACTTTTTACAAGGCACGTACAAGACAGCACCAAAGGGGAGGGTCAGGCTGAATGACAGCAGGTGATGAGGCATGGACTGATGGGAGACCTCCCTGCAGGATTTCTCCACTCAGGCAGTATTTGAACAAGGATCTTGTGGCAGATGCAGAATACTCTGGCATCTTCTCACTGTGGTAGCCTCTTAAGAGAGAGTACAAGGATTAGGTCAGGAAATGGATGCATAGGCCTCGAAAGGAGACAGCAGTTGGAGGTGTATCTGTGTTTGTGGAAGAATTGGCTGCGTTTAAGTACCAGATTAAAATTTACGAACTCATTTGGGCCTCCTTGAAAAGAGTAGGGATGATAGAAAGAGATGGAACAGGAGCAGAGAAAGAAGTGGCAGAAAGTAATACATGAAGTAGTAGAAGTTACTCAAGGACTGGAGAATCTGAAAGCTAGAGGAAGTGGGGTTTAGGGGAGGAGCACATGTCAGAGGACAAATTAGACTCCTCTGTGATCCTGAGATTATCGCTTTTGGAAGCATCAGTAGAAGCTTCAGATTCAGGAATCTGTTGAGAGTGATAATCCAGCTAAGATACATTTCAGGAGAGCAGATCTTGCAAGCAAGGTTAATAGACTTAAGGAGTTCTAGAGCAGGAAACAGCGGCAGCAGCTGTGTCATGAAGTTTAAAAGGCTTTGGACCTGGAGTGGACAAATGCAGAGAAGACCAGCTGCAAGGCTATAAGCACGGACTACAGGGTTGCCTGTTGTTATTATATATTTTTTAATGTTTATTTATTTATTTTTGAGAGAGAGAGCAAGTGAGCACATGAACGGGGAAAGGGTAGAAAAAGAGAGGGAAGCTCAGAATCCAAAGCAGGCTCCAGGTTCTGAACTGTCCGCACAGAGCCTGATGCGGGGCCTGAACCCAAAAACTATGAGATCATGACCTGAGCTGAAGTTGGATGTTCAACTGACTGAGCCACCCAGGCCCCCCAGGTTGCCTATGATAAATGTGGAGTGCTGTGGAGGTGGAAGCTATGTCACTTCACAGAGACCTGGTTCAATGTAATATTAGTCTTTTCGGCCAGAAATACCAGACTCAAAAGGGAAATGGAAATAGAAGGGTTCAGAACATGGGAAGGATACCAAGAGAAAGAAGGAAGATTTGGGTGTGATCTAGACATTAGGGATGCTACCTCTGAAAACCTCATTTCTCTTTGTACCTGATTGGGTTCTACGCCCATTCTTTTTTGTTGTTGTTGTTCATTTATTTTTGAGAGAGCACAAGCAGGAAAGGGGCAGAGAGAGGGGGACAGAGGATCTGAAGTGGGGTCTGCACTGACAGGCTGACAACAGTGAGCCCAATGTGGGGCTCGAATTCATGAACTACAAGATCACGACCTGAGCTGAAGTCAGAGGCTCAACTGACTGAGCCACCCAGGCACCCCTCTATGCCCATTCTTGAATGAGCCTCTGGGGAGGGTGAGGATTACTCTTAGACCAATTAGACTTGCCCCTATAGCTTCAGATGTGGTCAGCTGATGGAGGAAATGTGGGTTCATAGAAAAAAATTAGGGTTTTTTGAGGAAAAAGAGGAAGATGTTGTATAGGAAGTCAACTATGTCCCTATTAAAAGCAACTAAGATGTCCTATGTCACAGTTAACCTCTTATTTGGAAGTTTATCCCAACTGATTTAAATTCACATGTAGCAGTTGGAAAACTGACATATTCTAATAGGCCTCCTGGCAAGGCAGAAACCAAAAAGATGTTCTCTCTTCATCCTTTGTTTCCCATACATTATTCTGCTTCCCCCAGGTAACACTCAGTCTGCTGTAATCTCTGGTAGGCAACGGCAACGAGGGGCTGTCTGTTCATTGGATCCTAGAAACATCATTTGGTTTGCAAAATGCTGCTGCTGCAGAAGTCACAATTGCTTCTACATTTATGGGACTCGAGAGATTTGGGTGGGTTACTTCATTTTTAAGGTGCTGAAGGCTCTACACCCATTGTAATGGAAGAAGGTTCAGGGTGCAGTGAAGGCTGAAGGAACCCAAGGCACTTGAAGGAGAATCCTCTGACAGGTACTGAAAGGATCAGGAAACCAGGGAGAAGAGTAATTGGATTCTGAAGGTCTTTGAGTTCAAGTTATGGTACAAATAGGAATTCATTTTGGACTTGAATTTCTGTTATTGTCATTCCATTTCCAACCATTCTTTGTTGTTTTATTTGGTCTTTTGAGAGTAATATTCTCTGTTGACCAGTTTTGGACAGTATGACTAGGTATGATTTCAGATGGGAAATAAACTAGGGGGTGAATATTTGGCCAAGGGTGCAGTACAGCCTGGAAGTTAAATTGATTTCATGACCTGTTGTGACCCATTACCGAAACTCTTAGGAAGACCAGCTTAAGCTTAACTGTGCATCTCAGTGGTCCCAGGAAGTTAGAGCAAGGAGCAGTGGTAATGACCAAGGGAGCTGCTAATCTTAATTGGACAAACTTAGCTGAACAAAGTTTGCTTATTAAGCCCAGTTGTTAAAGATTAAATAAATAAATAAATAAGTAATGGGGTAGGTGTGGGGGGTGGGGTGAGGAGGGCTGTTCAGCTCTTCTGTCAGAGCTCATGAAGGAGGACATTTCCACTCAAGCTTCTGCCTCTATTTACCCTCTTATTACATCCTCCACATGGAAAAAGTGACTAGCCTGGTCAGAGACTCTGGAGACACTTCACTAGAAGGAAGGATCATGACACTGAAAGACACTTTCCTTTCTTACAAGTCTAATGCCTGCTTTTTTATTTCCTACCCCTAGAAGAATGCTTTGCAGATACTCTCTCCGGGGGGGGGGGGGGGGGGTGAGGGTAGCATGGTAGCGATGGGCTATCTCAGCTAAGGAGGCCTAATTGTCCTCCTCTCCCTTTTTTGTTCTCAACTCCATGGGTCTGGCAGGCCAGTCTCATCCTGGCATCTGGTTGGGTAGATGGACTTATAGTCAGCTATTCATACTTCTCTATATGTCCTGTTCTTATTCTCACTCCTACTACTCTTCTCTTTTCTGGCTTACTTGAGGGTGGGTCACAGGACTTAGATTTGAGGTTGGAAAGGTTGCCCAAGAGGCCTCACTTAGACCTTCTGGCCTCTACCCAGCCTTGATCCAAGCATTAAGTTTGGGCGTTTGCCTGCTTACTAATAAAATGGTACTGGGGTTCTCACTGGGGCATAGACATGGGCATGTGTGTTCCCTCAGATAAGTTGGTCAGTAGAAGAGGTGGAGGTAGCATTTGATTTTGGAATTCTACCACCAATTTTTAATACTGTTTTGGGGGACAGATGGTTATTTTCTACATTTTAAAGCCATGAATGTGTCTTACAAGATGTTGCCTAGCTCAGAAATTCCCAGAAGAAAAATGAAAAAAAGAACAAGACCTTCAGAAAAGTTAGAACTGTTTTTGTGACATATAAACTGGAAAAAAAAACAAAAGAACTTAATTTTGAACAAGAGTCTGCAGTTGTAATTTACCTCTATGCTTGGTGAATAAACTATTGTTCTTCAAGTTATAAATGAATGAAAAATGTGAAAGGAAAGACAATTCCAAATAAGTCGAAACATTATTATATTCAATTCATGTAATAAATTCTTTATTTTAACCATAAAGAGCTATACATTTTATATTAATAGAAAATGAATTTCTCTCTGCCCTCAGCTATTTAAAGGCTATTGGTTTGAAAGGGTGCCAGGTGACTCCTCTCCCCAGGGCTCCCGTATGACTTGATCCAGTCCTTTCTCAGCCTTCCACTCTATCATTTATCTAATGTGGCTTTGTTTGTGCCACCTACCACACAGCCCTCAGATTCCATGGGTCCTTTTGAAAAGATAGGCTATTGCAAGGAGTGGTGGGGGTGGAGAGGACAAGGGTAAAAAATGAAAAGATAAGGAGACTCAGAACATACCTATTAGAATGACTAAAATCCAGAAAGCTGACCACACCAAATACTGGTGAGGTGAACAGCAACAGGAACGCTTGTACATTGCTTGTGGAAATGCAAAATGGTGCAGTAACTTCAGAAAAACATCTAGTGATTTCCTACAAAATAAAACATACTGTTACCATAAGATGCAGCAATCTCACACTTGTTGGTATTTATCCAAAGGAGTCAAAAACTTCTGTCCACAGAAAAACCTGCACGCCGATGTTTATAGTAGCTTTATTCATAATT
Organism: Lynx canadensis; assembly: GCF_007474595.2. NCBI lineage: Eukaryota > Metazoa > Chordata > Mammalia > Carnivora > Felidae > Lynx > Lynx canadensis. Next base: position 66,775,498 of record NC_044305.1, read on the forward strand.
GCCAAAACGTGGAAGCGACATATTCTCTCCAGAGGAATGATGGTAGCATAGTAGTGATGGGCCATCTCTGGTAAGGAGGCCTAATTGTCATCCTCTCCCCTTTCTGTTCCCAACTCAATGGATCTGGCAGGCCAACCATAATCCTGGCACCTGGTCAGGTAGGTGGACTTGCTCAGTTATTCATACCTCTCTATATAAGTCTTGTCTTTCAGTAGGTAAAGGGGTAAATAAACTCTGATACATTCAGACAATGGAATATTATTCAGCACTAAAAAGAAATGATCAAGCCATGAAAGGACCTTAAGTGCATACACTAAGTAAAAGAAACCAATCTGGAAAGGCTACATACTGTATGAATCCAACTATATGACATTCAGGAAATGGCAAAACTATGGAGACAGTAACAAGGTCAATGGTTGCCAGAGGTTAGGGAGGTGGGACAGTGTGATAGGCAGAGGACAGAGGATCTTTTGGACAATAAAGCTACTCTGTATGATACTATAATGGTGGATTTGGTCATTATCAATTTGTCTAAACCCATATAATGTACAATGCCAAGAGTGAACCCTAATGTAAACCATGGAGCATTTAGTGGCCTAAATGCTGCTTTAGAGGGAAAAGGGTGATAAGCCTCATACATGTGTCAGCCATGTCAAATGACATTGGCTTTATGAAGCTCCTTTCCCTGTCATATTTCTATTCAGTATGCAGTGAATCATTAAGGTCAGCACTTAGATTTACATAAAAAATAATTGATGAGAAAATGTTGGTATTTTTGTTCACTACCCAACTGGAGAAGGGGCCTTGGTGTGGAGGTCTAGGTTTTGGGGTGTGAAAACAGTGGGGAGTCTTACCCAATCCATTCTCATAACTTCCCCTCCCCCACTTCAAGAGAGCCTCTGACACTGCAAAAATTTACACTTACGGAAATCGAAAATTAAGGAACTGATCTTTTTGTATAAGTAAAACCCTCCAAGCTACTGCTTACCTAGGATCACAAATGAAAGGAGTTAGACTTTTGAAAACAAACAGATCAACAGATTAAACACCCTGGAGTCCTAATAGCCCTAGTTAAAAACCCTTAGTTAAAAAGTAAACAATTAAGAGATACTCATCAAAGGTGGACAGCTTTTAGCATAGAAGCTTGTAATTTTTTTTTTCTTTTTTTAAGGAAACACTGCTTGGAATCCATCTTGTCCCAACAAGAAGGTAATAGAGCTCTTCAGTCATCACAGACCTCATTTAAAGGACCAGGCCCCATCACAGGATGTGTCTCCTTTTTGATACGGATCAACTTTATTATGTGACTTATTTTAATGAATGCTTAGCATAGCATTGGGGCTATTTTTTTGTTTTAAAGTATTATTTGTTATTAGTTTTGAGGTCAAAATCCTTTAAGAAATAAGTGAACAAGGCAGTAATTTTTCACCTACAAACCAGGGTTGGGTGAGTAAATACAACCAGATATTCTTAAAGCGTCCACTGATGAGCCCCCTTTCCAACCTTACTTCTTGAACCTAAACGGTTTTCCCTGTTCCCTTGATTTCCACCTCTAGTGTCCAACCTTTGATGGTTTGGATTCTGATCACTATTTGTTCCTTACCTTGTATCCTGTTTTTTGGATCTGTACCTCCCAAGATCCTAATCTCTATGCTGTGGACCCTGAGCTGATAATTCAACCAAGACTTCCTGTTTCCTTGCTTCATAATTTCATTTGGCACTATAATGAAGTAGAAAAATATCTAGGCTTTACAGTCACACAGACTAGGGTTTAAATCTTGACTATACCACTAACTGTGATCTGATGTGGCTAATGCATCTCTCTGATGATCATTTTTCTTTTTGGTAAAATGAGGATAGGAATACCCACCTCAAAATATGATTATGATTGGAAGTAGACAGTGGTAATGGCTGTATTACATTGTGTCACTGAATTGTACATTTAAAACAGATAAAAATGGGAAATTTTATGTTATGTGTATTTTACCACAATTGTAAAGAAAAAGAAAAAATATGGTTGTAGAAATTAGTCTGTAGAACACACATTACCATACCTGGCACATAGTAGGCTCTCAACAAATAGGAACTGTATAGCATAGAATATTTTATGTTGGAAGTACCAAAAAAACACAACTCAAGCTGGTTTAAGCAAGGAATGTACAGGTTCATGAAATTGAAAAGTCCAGAGGTATGGAAGGCTTTTGGATTAATTTATTTTACTGAGGATTGTTTAAGTCTTTAGTCACTAAGGGTTCAGTGTCTTTCCATCTTTCCACTCAGCCTTCTGCATTACCAGCTTTATCCTAAAGCCAGCAACTCTCATGATCACAAGATGACTGCCTACACCTCCAAAAAGTACATGTTCCCTCATCCACATCTAGGGAGAATGACTGGGCCCCAGCAGCCTAGCAAATATCCTGATATTCAGTTGCTTAAATCACAAGCCTTCCCTGGAACCAAAAGTTGTGCATGGGAAGATGAAATGTGATGGTTGGTTTAAACTAACCAGGTAGTGGGTCATCTTCCTTGGAAGCACATGGGCTGCGTGGGGAGAGGTGGATTCCTCAAATAAAAACGGAGAGACTTGGTGGGGGTGGGAAACAGCTAAGAAGCTGTGGAGACAAGCAACAAAAGTCCATTTTTGTAGCTATTATCATTATTATTGGCTTTCTTGGCCCTTAGCCCTTGGCTCTTGGCTATTTCTTTGGAAATCATTAAAAAAAAAACTAAGCTGTTATTTTGAGTAAGTATTTTTTCAAGCAAAGAAAGATCAATAACTATAAAGGTAAGTTTAATTTAACTGGCTATTAGGCATCTGGAACACCAGCCAAACAAGCAGCAAAATGCATTGAGTAAGAGGTTTAACAAGAATGAATGTCAGAGATGGAGAGCAAGGAGGAAGCTAGAAAGATGGTACTTGCCAAAGTGCTAAACCCAGAGGGTGAGATTAGTTACTGGTCTATTCTTTACTGATGCCAGGTTAGAAGCCATGACCTGGGCCAGGACAAAAGGGGCATTCCACAAAGGAGAGTTGACCAAAGAAACATCTCATTAAAACCCAATTTTGCCTGCTCTGCCTGTGCCTTTGCAGCCACAACCTGCCCATCTATAAGATTCCTCTCTCTTTGACCCAGCCCCCATCTAATGACTCACTGATTTCTGCCAATTTTATTTCTGTCCCTTCTGCCAAGAAGGCTCTTCTGCATTCCTTTGCCGCATTTCATCTGGCTAATTTCTACTCATTGGTTAAGACCTTAAATCGTGTCTTTCCTTCCCAGGAAGGCCTTCCGGTACACCACCACTGCCCCCCCTCCCACCCCCAAGACACACAGCACAAGCTGATTTAGGCAATCCTGTTTGGTACTCCCTACCTGCCATCAATGCCCGGTAGTTTAGTGATTTACCTGTGTGATCCCAATCCCTGACCACTCTCCCTACACCACATTAAAGCTTCTGAAGAGTAGGGACTTTATCTTGTCATCTTGCATCTTGCATGATGTCCAGCACAGTGTCTGGCACATAGTAGGAGTTCAGTCAATCAAAGAGGCAATTCCTTCGGTAACTACCCGATCTCCTTTTCTCCAGGACTTAAGAAATAGAAGGACACATAAAAAGCAAAGTGTTTTCTCTACCTCGAAAGGAGTTGGGAATAAGGAATACGGAGCCAGAAAGATGTTTTGTGGCTGTTTGTACCCACTTAGACTTTGGAAGTGGTGACAGCAGAATCAAAATTTTCAAGGAAATGCAGAATGCCTTTTTCTTTTCTATTCTCTACCTTCAAACACTGTTCCTATTCCCAAACTATTAAAGCATATTTATTTTCCGTATTTAGTCACATAGTGTTCACAGTTTTTATGTTGTTTTTTCCAGCCAGAGAATAAGGATGCGATTATTACATGAAAGTGACCATTATAATAGTTCAGACTTATAAACACTAGTTATTGGCATTTACAGAGTGAAGCAAGCCACCTGAACAAAATACCAGGTGCTCAGTAAACTTACTGAAATACCTCATTCTGGTTACAAAGAGCTCATATGACCTTTATGTAGGGAATTTGTTTACTGTTTAATTTATTTTTCCATTTTGAAACAGAGATTCATCCATTATAGGAAAGGAGCCAATTACTGGGTAAACACAGTAACACCTAATGACTATACCCTTTGGTATTTTGTCTCAAAACATTTTGCATTTCTTACCATACAGACTTAAAAGTATTTTAACATTACACTAAAATGAGATTAAGTGTAATTTTTAATGTTCCAGGAGGTAGAACACTCAGCCCTGTTTCTCAAGCAGGCTAGCTAAAAGGTCTTGTGCTTTGTCTGGTGCTTAGGTTTTGATAATAACCTAAGGGAAGAAGTTACAGAACTGAGGGCTCACCTTGATCATTTCTTGTAGGTTTCTGGTTACTTAGGATTATTTGGAGGCAGAGCCAGCTATAGGCAAATTTCCTAATATAATGTTTCTTTATGCACCATTTCCACTTGACCCATGACTGCTTTCAAGCCCCCTTCTCCCCACTCTTGGTGTCTGTCCTTCCTGCTAGGTCCTCATGCTCTCATGCTGTGCCTTTCTGACCAGAGCAGAGGGCCACCATGCTGTTCCTACGTAATGGCCCACATGTACACCTTTCTCTGTCTCCCATCACTCCCCATAAGAGTTATAATAACTTTCTTATTCTAAAGTAACTTCCAAAAATCATATTTTAGTGTTTTCTCAATTCTAAGACATTCTCCTCTCCCCCCCACATACATTTTGGTGTTTATGAGGTTAGAATTAATTTTACAGTCCCTTTCTTTTATCTCCTAAAAAAGTGGTTACTACATCTTTGGTCAATCCTACAATCAAAAGTATCTTAGAATTGCAGAAGTGTGGTATGAATGTACTTCACTGGAGATAATAAGTTTTTTTTTTGAAGAGTCAGCTATTGCTGCATGTGGAGATTGGAGCGATCACACAGCTAATTCAAACAGAAACAGGACTTTTGGGTGGGAATATATGAATGACTTAGACAAAAGAAACTAGTTGTTAGTTGCTTATATGGACTAATTGTCCAGATAATTATCTTAACCTCCTTCACCCTTTTACATCTCCTTGTTTGGGAATTGGAAGCTAAGAAAATATGAAGCTAAATGTCTCTATCATGTAAAAGATAGAGGATCTTGGGGCGCCTGGGTGGCTCAGTCGGTTGAGCATCCGACTTCGGCTCAGGTCACGATCTCACCTTCCGTGAGTTCGAGCCCCACGTCAGGCTCTGGGCTGATGGCTCGGAGCCTGGAGGCTGCTTCCGATTCTGTGTCTCCCTCTCTCTCTGCCCCTCCTCCGTTCATGCTCTGTCTCTCTCTGTCCCAAAAATAAATAAACGTTAAAAAAAAAATTAAAAAAAAAAAGATAGAGGATCTTAAACTTTCTCTCTGCACAAATTGTCCAAAAGTCTAATATCTGTATTAAATAAGAGGCCAGAGTTATAAACAGAACTCTCCACAGTACATCCTTGATGTAGATGACCATCTACTCCAAAGGTCTCAAACAACTCCTAAAGTCTTCCCTGAAATGACTGTAACTTGATCTCACCTATTCTCACTAAAGTGGTGATGACTGCTTTGGTCACTGGTCTGTGGAGGGGGCAGATTGTCAACATTACTATGACTACACATGGTTCTTGCCTTGGGTAGAACATTCAGAGATATCTGAGCCCCATTTGTGATGTTGAGCAAAAATACACATATTTTCTTACAATATATAGAGGAAGACAATTATAAGTTGAAAAAAAGCACTTTTCTAGGTATTCACTGCCAATCTTAGCTGTCAAAATAAAGAATAAAATGGAAATTCTGAGAGCATGCTTGTCCCTAACATTTGGAGTTCCCAGGACAAGAGTGCAGATAGAGGGCTACATACAAAAGGTCCAATTTTTGATTTTTAAAAATTATGAATCAAGGTTAAAAAAATTAAATAAATGTGTTCTATCCATTTTCCTTGATAAATATACCGTTATTGTGACAAAAAAAATTTAATGTATAAAGCAATGGTTTTTATTTGACTGAAAGTCAGCTAAATAGCAAAAATGACTGAACTTAATTATTATTATACATTTGGGCGTTCTGTTGATGGGCTCGTGATGTTTGGATGAGTAGGAAGATAAAGATGTACATAGGTCATAAATTACTACATATTTATTTTATACTTTTTTTTCCAGGAAAACCCTAATTCTAGTGTTTTAATCCACACAATTTGAGTTCTGTTGACACTAATAGCAAAATTTTTCCTAAATCAATAGACTTCTTAGCTTCTTGTTTAACATTCTACCATGGAAATGTAAAAACATTTACAAACGTAGACATAGAGCATAAAGAACTCCACTGGACCTGTCACCCACCCTTAAAAAGTATTAATGCTTAGTCAGTCTCGCTTTATCCATACTACCCAACTCTCTATATCCAGTTATTTTGAAGCAAATCCTAGACATCCGAACATTTTATCCATGAATATATCAATATGCATCCCTAGAAAAAAGGATCTCTTAAAAAATTAATCTTAATACTATTTTCATGCAAAGAAAGTAATTCCTTAATATTAGATGTTTAAAAAATTTGCTTTGATAGAATTGGAGAAATTTTAGTCTGTTGAGGCAGTAGCAACTAGAATTGTCAATAAAATTTCTAAATCAGTGCTTATATTTGGAAATAAACCACAAATTTTACAGATCATGTTCAAACGTTTTAATGGGGCTGCTGCAATCATGATTATTATCAGAGAAAATACTACAAAATTTTAATTTTGTCATATAAATTCTATCACTTATAATTTTTTTTCACCAGCCTATCAGCAATATCTATATCCATACAGTGTTAAATTTTCTTTCAGTTATTTCCATGCTGAGACATAAAGAAAAACAGAAAGAAAAATATGTGGTTCAATTTGTTTAAATCTCTTTTCAGAGGGGAACATACCTCTACCTATAATGTATAGAAAATAGCATCTACCTCTCCAGACACAGATATATAATATATAGATATATAGTTGTATACAAGCATGTTCCTAATTATGCAAACATTTTTATTCCCTTCTTTTAATTTTCTGTTATTTTATTGGAATATCATTTTCATTGTATTTGTCACATTTAGCATATTTCTACTTAGAAAAATCATTTTCTTTAAAAATTTAAAAAGCATTTTAAATTACTTAAAAAGTGAAATAGGCGGGGCGCCTGGGTAGCTCAGTCAGTTAAGCATCCCACTTCGGCTCAGGTCATGATCTCACGGTTCGTGCAGTCAAGCCCCGCATTGGGCTCTGTGCTGAGAGCTCAGTGTCCGGATCCTACTTCAGATTCTGTGTCTCCCTCTCTCCCCCTACCCCACTTGCACTCTGTCTTTCTTTCTCTCAAAAATAAAATAAACATTAAAATTTTTTTAAAAAGTGAAATAGGCAAGTTTAGATCTATGTCTTAGTAAGCTTCTGCTAACATCATTAATAGCAAGCAACAGTCCATACCAAATAACTATTGTTAGCACAAAATTAAAAGTATTTTCCACCATAGACCACAATTCCTTATTTGAGGATCTTTTATGGTTTTACTTAACTATCCTAGTGCAATTCACCCTCTTATCTAAATTAAATCTAATTTCTCCAAGACCATCTTTAAAAAATTTTTTTCTTTCCTTTTTTTTTTTTTCTGTTTTTTGTTTGTTTTTTTTTGAGAGAGACAGACAGAGAGACAGAGAGAGAATTCCAAGCAGGCTCCTCATTGTCAGCACAGAACATGGTGGAACCCACCAACAAAACTATGAGATCATGACCTAAGCTGAAATGAACCCTCAATCGACTGAGCCACCCAGGTGCCCCCTCCAAAAGCATTTAAATGGCATCTCCATTGTTAACCAGAATGTCTGTGAGGTCAAATCTGACATGTGTTTGATTAAGATGATCCAGTTTGGGCCAGATCCAGAAAGTACTGTATATAATCTTTAAATCACTCCAGATAATATTGTTGCCATTGCCAGAGTTGAGGCCATACTAGGAATGTGCTGCTAGATATTTAATAAAGTTGAATGTGTTTGTGTTTGTGGAGCACAGCACCCAGGGCAAGTGCTCCTCTTGCCTGAGTCTAAGAGTGGCATCACAGACCGATGATAAATGTATGTATTAATGATACCTTATAGTATGCATGTGCTATATTTTTTGAAGTGCTTCCACATTTATGACTTCTTTTGATCTTCACAATAACCTATGAACTAGGTAGAGCAATTAGAGATGAGAAACAGAGGTCTAGAGAGGTTAAGTGATTTATCTAAAATTACACATCTAATTAGTGGAAGAACCTAGGTCTGCATACACATGTTTTCCTCTTGTACTATGTTATACTGTGCTGTCTCCTTAATGTTTTTAAAAGAAAGAGACCTGACAGTTGGACAGGCTGCATCCCAACAGTTTTCATTCCTTAAAACCCTTTGGATTTTAGAAAAGAAAATAAATACAGGCCAATGACTGAGAAAAAAAAAGTCATGTGCTCCTTCATATCTGTCCATGTGGGACCAATACATACTTATTGACCAATGTTTCAGAAACTGGAGATTTATCTCCTTCCAGGCAAAGATTCACTTGAGTAATACAGAATAAATCTTCCAAACAACGAAGATCATATTCTTAACCTATTCAGAAGGTATTAAGTACAACTCTGGAAACATAAACTTTGGGAGCATCTTCTAAGAGCCGGGGATTTTTGGAATGCAATATACAAAGATACTTCCTAGTGTAGTATACAAGGCCTGGAAGTATAAAACATTAGTATGAAAATGAATATAATCCTCTTTTAATCATGCAAGCCAGATTTCTTGTGAATTCTTCTGCACAGTTTGCTTAAGACTGCCTTGGTGTCTCTGCCTTCTGCTCATACAGACCCTAGACTTCAAGTGCTGACTAAAATTCTTTTTTTTCTCTCCACTTTTTAGTACCTTTGAAATTAGGATGCTATCTTAAATGAACTAGAACATAGTGAACTGTTAGTGGTGTTTACCTCTGGTGAGTTCTGTGTTGCTTGCACTTTCTATAAAAAGAATGCATTATTTTGATAATGAAAACAAATTTAAACAATTTTAGACACAAAATGCTCTGTGGTTTATACACCATATCTCTTAATACTAAAAGACTACCAAGAATGTAATAACAATAATTAACATTTCATAAAGTTTTATCTTCATGATGGATTTCATAAGTCGCTACTTGATACTTCTGAGATATTCTTCATAGAAGTCAGCAGTGAATTATCCACAATGGAAACACTCCTCAGAACTCCCTGGTAGTCACCATATAGTATTGTAATTATCTTTTGCCTTGGTCATTTTTTCCACCCGAGTGGGAACTCCTTGAAGGCAGGAACTGTGCCCACTCATTTCTGTGTATCCAGTGCCTAACACAGAGCTGAATATCAAGTTTGTAAAGTAAATTATTGAATGAAAGATCTGTAGATACTCAGTATTTTTTTTGACTGTTATTTCCACCTATGCAATTTAACAGTTTGCCTGTGAAGAGGGTGATTATTCTTTGCTAGCATTATGGCTTATTCATTTTTCCTTTGTGGATGGTGAATGGCAAGGCATAAACAGGATATGTTATTTTTAAAAAGTGTATGGGGGCACCTGGGTGGCTCAGTCAGTTGAGCTTCCAATACTTGATTTCAGCTGAGGTCATGATCCCAGGGTCATGGGATCGAGTCCTGCATCGGGCTCCAGGCTGTATGCTGAGCATGGTGCCAGCTTCAGATATTCTCTCTCTCTCTCTCTCTCTCTCTCTCTCTCTCCATGCTCCTCCCCTGTGCATAAGCACATGCACATGCACATGCTCCCTCTCTCAAAAAAAGTGTCTCTATTTTCTCCCCTCAGTCATATATAACTGTAGCTCTTTGCTTTTTGTTGGCCAATCTGTTAATCTATCTAGTTATTGTATAAGCAGGTAAAGAAAATCACTTTCCAACTTACAACTAAATTAAATATCTTACTGAGACAGGTTGAGAGTAGGGGAAGTTTGAAGTACTTTTTCTTACTACTTAAATCAGAAGAAAATATTTTGCCAATGAAAATTTCTCATCTGGTCTTTAAACTATGGTATCATGTCTATATACAGAAACTCTGGGAGAGTGTTCTCAGTTCCTAAAACTCCATGGTGAATGACTGAACATTTTTTTTATAGGCTCTGGTACATGAATGAAAGTAAAAATATTTGGCAATTCATGTAATGGGAGAAAATAATTGCAACCCACATATCTGACAAGGGGTTAACATCCAGAATATATAAAAAACACTTACAACTCAACAACAACAGCAAAACCAAATAACCCAATTGAAAAGCAGTCAAACGACTTGAATATATATTTTTCCAAAGAAGATAAACAGATGGCCAATAGCTGATGAAAAGATGCTCAACATCACAAATTACTAGGGAAATGCAAATGAAAACCACAATGAGATATTATTTCACAATCGTTAAGATGGCGCACACACACACACACATATATATATAACAAGTGTTGGTGAGGATGTGGGAGAAATTGGAATCCTTGTGTACTATGGGTAGGAATGTGAAACGGTGTAGCCTCTGTGGAAAACAGTAGGGAAGTTCCTCAAAAAAGTAAACATAGAATTACTATATGATCCAAGAATTCCATTTCTCAGTGTATACCCAAAAGAAATGAAAGCAGGGACTCAAACAGATATTTGTAGACTAATTTTCATGGCAGCATTATCACAATAGCCAAAGAATGTAAACAACCCAATTGTCCACAAATGAACAAACAAAATATGGTTTATATATACAATGGAATATTATTCAGTCTTAAATAGGAAGGAAATTCTGATATATGTCACAACATGGATGAACCTTGAAAATTTTATACTAAGTGAAAGAAGTCAGTCACAAAAAGGACAAATATTGTATGATGCACTAAAAGAGGTACTTAGAGTACTCAGATTTGTAGAGGCAAAAGGTAACATGGTGGTTGCCTGGGGCTGGGGAGAGGGAGGAATGGGGACTTAGAGTTTCATGGGTAATGTTTTAGTTGGGGAGGATGAAAAATTCTGGAAATGGATGGCGGTGATGATTGCACAACAAGGTGAATGTACTTAATGTCACTGAACTTGACACCTAAAATGGTAAAATGGTAACATTTATATGTATATTTTACCACAATTAAAAAAAAAAGTTTGACATTTTCTGAGCACTTGTTTAAAAGCACTTTCACTTGCAGTATTTTATTTGTTCCTCACAACAACCCTGAGAGATAGGCAGGGCAGTTATTATGATTCTCGTTTTACCGATGAGGAAACAAAAGCTCATTTGGTTTAAGTCAATAGTCAGGGGATACAAAACTAATAAGTGGCAGAGTCAGAATTAGGACCCAGAACTCTAGTCCAGTGCTCTTTCTTCTATCCCAAGCTGCCTCTCACAGAAGGGTTCCTGGACCCTGACAGTTGACGCTGACATTGAATTCACTGGCAAATGCCCAACTTTCACTTGGAGCGTGTACATAAAGGCTGATTCCAAAGAACACTCTTGAAAGGGCTTTCTGGAGAATGTGGACAAAACAACAGGCACAGAAATCATTAACAACATGTACCTTTCCCCCCCTCACAACAATAATATTGTGAAGAGCAAGAGAGAAATATGAGAACTGAAGCAAAGGCCAGGAAATGCTCCACCGCCATGTGTGAATTTGTCATGGCTCTAGTTCCTTTCTAAACAATTTTTAAGGGACAATCCCTCGTTAGATGGGAATTTTGATTTTGTCAAATATTCCTTCAACTTCATTTGCAGGCCGTAAGATGATTCTTGAGAATGTTCTTAACTGTGGTGAAAGGAGCTTTATTGTTTCCACATAATACAATTTGATCTGTGTCTGATAGCTTCTTTGAGAAATAGTGATGATTTGTAAAAATATAGAGACGTGAAGAACAACAGCACAGACTTTTATCGTACAACTGCGTGTTCGCATTCTTAATTCAGCCCTGTAAAATCTTTCCGGTAAATTAATTACAGCTAAGAATCAGAAGGGACCATAAAGCAAAAACGGCAGAAGATCCACAGCCAGCTGTTCTTTAAAAATGGAACACTGATTTTTATTTTTAAGTATTCAACAAACAGTTCCCTGAAGCACATCCTCAAGAATCTCAATCATATATTGTTGGTGGACTGTGAAGTTTTGTTTTGTGTACCAAAGATGGAAAATGTCGGTTCCATAATAATACATTTCTGTATGTTCAGGTTATTTTTATGGCAAGCCTGAGAGCTGGTATTTCATGGTGGCAAAAAGTTTGAACGTTTAAAATATAATAATAATTCTAGAAATACCAAAAAAAAAAGCTTCAAAAGTTTAATAATGATTTTTCTTGGGGGTACAGGCGTGTTTCTCCACCCCTGTGTGGCCCTACATCTCCTTTTTCAGTATTTTACATATTTTCTGCAATGAACATACCTCGCATCTACAATGGGAAAAAATAAAATTTATTTTAAGGTAACAACAGTTAGGGAATCTTGCAGGTCAGTTCTCTGGGCAGTTGTCTTTTTGGTTGAAATTAACTGAAAAAAAACCCCGAAAAGTAAAAAAAAAAAAAATGTGTTCTTTAGTTTTCTTTTTTTTTTAATTTTTTTTTCAACGTTTATTTATTTTTGGGACAGAGAGAGACAGAGCATGAACGGGGGAGGGGCAGAGAGAGAGGGAGACACAGAATCGGAACCAGGCTCCAGGCTCTGAGCCATCAGCCCAGAGCCTGACGCGGGGCTCGAACTCACGGACCGCGAGATCGCGACCTGGCTGAAGTCGGACGCCCAACCGACTGCGCCACCCAGGCGCCCCTGTTCTTTAGTTTTCAAATGAGTAAATATATAATGAGTTCCATTTTACAGAAAAGAGTGAAGACCAATACAGTTAAGGGCTTGGGCTAAGTTCACCCAACTAGTAAGCACCAGAAGACGTAAACCCGAAGTTCCACCCTGCCTGTAGGGAGGTGGTTTGGGGGGAGGCCTGTACTACTCAGTCTACATTGTGTCTGGTGATTCTGAGCAGAATAGGAGTGCTTAAAATTTTTTTTTAATGTTTATTTTTTTGAGAGAGAAAAAGAGAGTGAGCACAAGTGGGGGAGGGGCAGACAGAGAGGGAGACACAGAATCCCAAACGGATTCCAGGCTCCAGGCTCTGAGCTGTCAGCACAGAGCCCAGGGCAGGGCTCAAACTCACAAACCACAAGATCATGACCTGAGCCGAAGTCAGATGCTTAACCGACTGAGCCACCCAGGCACTTTAAACTCAAACATTGGCACACCATGTTTATCTCCAGTTTGATAAGCTTGCATATAAATTAAAGATGCTCCTCTATCACAGAAATATGGTTCATTTGCTCGGAAGCATCTTTTTGTATTAATGATTTCAGATCTTCATTCACAGACTGCAAATGAATCATGCCTGCAACCACAATGAGTTTCCACATATGTCTTATAAAATTAAAGTATCATTACAAGTCATCATCCATGTGTGCATTTCTAGTAACTATTACCCAGAACGTCTTGCTGGTGCCTTTGGGGCCCCTCTAGTCACCCCCAATCTTATTTCAGTGAAGGCCTCATTTATCCTCTTCTGTCTCTTGGTTTAGCTAATGCTAAATCCTGTGATTTTAGGTCTCAGTTTTGACTGTAAATCTCACTTCCTTAAAGGTGTCTGCTAGTTCCCTGTAAATGACATATCAAATCAATAATGATATCTACCATTAATTGAGAGCAGACCATGTAGCAGTCACTTTATACCTGATATTTCTAACCCATGACGTAAACTCTGACTACTTCTGCAGTTTTATTTTCCCACTGCTCCCTAATTGCACCTTATATTCTTCTAGCTCAGAAGTCAGCAAACTATAGCTTGTGGACTAAATCTGTCCTGCTGCCTGTTTTTGTGTGGCCTGTGAGCTAAGAATGGTTTTTACATATTTAAGTGGGTGAGAAGAATCAAAAGATGACTAATACTTTGTGACATGTGAAAATTATGTTAAATTCAACTTCCACTGTCCGTAAATAAATTTTCATTTGGACATAGCCACTCTCAATTCATTTAGGGGTTGTCTATGGCTGCTTTCATGCTATGGCAGCAGAGATGAGTAAGAGCAAGAGACAGTATGATCCACACTGTCTAAAATATTGACCTAGCTCTTTACAGAAAAATCTGTTGACTCCTGTTCTAGCTTAACGAACCGGATTTCTGTCCTTACCTTCTTGTCCTCACATGTCTTCCTCTCTATCTGGAATTCTTTTCTTTTCTTTCTTTATTTCTCTTTGTTCTCTTTCATATCCTCATTCTCTCTGGGTGATTTTGTCCAAGCTCGTGGCATTAAATTCTATCTATATGCGGTAGTGCCCAAATTTATGTCTCTATATCCAACCTCTCCTTTCAACTCCACACCTAAATATATAGCTATTTGATATCTCTAGTTGATATCATAAACACTTCAACCTAACATGCTCAAAGTCGAACTCCAGATGTGCTCCTCTAAACCAACGCCTGTCCCTCTGCCCCATTTCAGTCGATGGCAACTCCACCTTTGTAATTGGTCAGGCCACAAACTTTGGTGCTTTTCTGATTCCTTTGTCTGGCTCACATTTCACACTCAATCTATTGGCAAATCATGTTGGCTCTACCTTCAAAATAAATCCAGAATTTGGCCATATCTCACCATTCCCATTGCCACCACCCTGGTCTAAAACACAATCTTTTACCTGGACTACTGCAGTGACTTCCCAACTGTTCTTGTCTGCTTTTGCCCCCAAGAACATATCATGCAGTGTCATCTTCTCAGCTCAGGTCACTCCTTGCTCAGATCCTTCGCATAATTCCCTATTCAAAATCTGTCCTCCTTGGACACCTTTAGATTCAGAGTGAGGGGATGGAGAACTATTTATCATGCTACTGGAAGCCAAAAGAAAGCTGGAGTAGCCATACTTATATCAGACAAACTAGACTTTCAATTAAAGGCTGTAACAAGAGATGAAGAAGGACATTATATAATAGTTACAGGGTCTATCCATCAGGAAGAGCTAACAATTATAAATGTCTATGCGCCGAATACCGGAGCCCCCAAATATATAAAACAATTACTCATAAACAGAAGCAACCTTATTGATAAGAATGTGGTAATTGCAGGGGACTTTAACACCCCACTTACAGAAATGGATAGATCATCTAGACACACGGTCAATAAAGAAACAAGGGCCCTGAATGAGACATTGGATCAGATGGACTTGACAGATATATTTAGAACTCTGCATCCCAAAGCAACAGAATATACTTTCTTCTCGAGTGCACATGGAACATTCTCCAAGATAGATCATATACTGGGTCACAAACAGCCCTTCATAAGTTTACAAGAATTGAAATTATACCATGCATACTTTCAGACCACAATGCTATGAAGCTTGAAATCAACCACAGGAAAAAGTCTGGAAAGCCTCCAAAAGCATGGAGGTTAAAGAACACCCTACTAACGAATGAGTGGGTCAACCAGGCAATTAGAGAAGAAATCAAAAAATATATGGAAACAAATGAAAATGAAAATACAACAATCCAAACGCTTTGGGACGCAGCGAAGGCAGTCCTGAGAGGAAAATACATTGCAATCCAGGCCTATCTCAAGAAACAAGAAAAATCCCAAATACAAAATCTAACAGCACACCTAAAGGAAATAGAAGCAGAACAGCAAAGGCAGCCTAAACCCAGCAGAAGAAGAGAAATAATAAAGATCAGAGCAGAAATAAACAATATAGAATCTAAAAAAACTGTAGAGCAGATCAACGAAACCAAGAGTTGGTTTTTTGAAAAAATAAACAAAATTGACAAACCTCTAGCCAGGCTTCTCAAAAAGAAAAGGGAGATGACCCAAATAGATAAAATCATGAATGAAAATGGAATTATTACAACCAATCCCTCAGAGATACAAACAATTATCAGGGAATACTATGAAAAATTATATGCCAACAAATTGGACAACCTGGAAGAAATGGACAAATTCCTGAACACCCACACTCTTCCAAAACTCAATCAGGAGGAAATAGAAAGCTTGAACAGACCCATAACCAGCGAAGAAATTGAATCAGTTATCAAAAATCTCCCAACAAATAAGAGTCCAGGACCAGATGGCTTCCCAGGGGAGTTCTACCAGACGTTTAAAGCAGAGATAATACCTATCCTTCTCAAGCTATTCCAAGAAATAGAAAGGGAAGGAAAACTTCCAGACTCATTCTATGAAGCCAGTATTACTTTGATTCCTAAACCAGACAGAGACCCAGTAAAAAAAGAGAACTACAGGCCAATATCCCTGATGAATATGGATGCAAAAATTCTCAATAAGATACTAGCAAATCGAATTCAACAGCATATAAAAAGAATTATTCACCATGATCAAGTGGGATTCATTCCTGGGATGCAGGGCTGGTTCAACATTCGCAAATCAATCAACGTGATCCATCACATTAACAAAAAAAAAGAGAAGAACCATATGATCCTGTCAATCGATGCAGAAAAGGCCTTTGACAAAATCCAGCACCCTTTCTTAATAAAAACCCTTGAGAAAGTCGGGATAGAAGGAACATACTTAAAGATCATAAAAGCCATTTATGAAAAGCCCACAGCTAACATCATCCTCAACGGGGAAAAACTGAGAGCTTTTTCCCTGAGATCAGGAACACGACAGGGATGCCCACTCTCACCATTGTTGTTTAACATAGTGCTGGAAGTGCTAGCATCAGCAATCAGACAACAAAAGGAAATCAAAGGCATCAAAATTGGCAAAGATTAAGTCAAGCTTTCGCTTTTTGCAGATGACATGATATTATACATGGAAAATCCGATAGACTCCACCAAAAGTCTGCTAGAACTGATACATGAATTCAGCAAAGTTGCAGGATACAAAATCAATGTACAGAAATCAGTTGCATTCTTATACACTAACAATGAAGCAACAGAAAGACAAATAAAGAAACTGATCCCATTCACAACTGCACCAAGAAGCATAAAATACCTAGGAATAAATCTAACCAAAGATGTAAAGGATCTGTATGCTGAAAACTATAGAAAGCTTATGAAGGTAATTGAAGAAGATTTAAAGAAATGGAAAGACATTCCCTGCTCATGGATTGGAAAAATAAATATTGTCAAAATGTCAATACTACCCAAAGCTATCTACACATTCAACGCAATCCCAATCAAAATTGCACCAGCATTCTTCTCGAAATTAGAACAAGCAATCCTAAAATTCATATGGAACCACAAAAGACCCCGAATAGCCAAAGGAATTTTGAAGAAGAAGACCAAAGCAGGAGGCATCACAATCCCAGACTTTAGCCTCTACTACAAAGCTGTCATCATCAAGACAGCATGGTATTGGCACAAAAACAGACACACAGACCAATGGAATAGAATAGAAACCCCAGAACTAGACCCACAAACGTATGGCCAACTCATCTTTGACAAAGCAGGAAAGAACATCCAATGGAAAAAAGACAGCCTCTTTAACAAATGGTGCTGGGAGAACTGGACAGCAACATGCAGAAGGTTGAAACTAGACCACTTTCTCACACCATTTACAAAAATAAACTCAAAATGGATAAAGGACCTAAATGTGAGACAGGAAACCATCAGAACCTTAGAGGAGAAAGCAGGAAAAGACCTCTCTGACCTCAGCCGTAGCAATCTCTTACTCGACACATCCCCAAAGGCAAGGGAATTAAAAGCAAAAGTGAATTACTGGGACCTTATGAAGATAAAAAGCTTCTGCACAGCAAAGGAAACAACCAACAAAACTAAAAGGCAACCAACGGAATGGGAAAAGATATTTGCAAATGACATATCGGACAAAGGGCTAGTATCTAAAATCTATAAAGAGCTCACCAAACTCCACACCCGAAAAACAAATAACCCAGTGAAGAAATGGGCAGAAAACATGAATAGACACTTCTCTAAAGAAGACATCCAGATGGCCAACAGGCACATGAAAAGATGCTCAGCGTCGCTCCTTATCAGGGAAATACAAATCAAAACCACACTCAGGTATCACCTCACGCCAGTCAGAGTGGCCAAAATGAACAAATCAGGAGACTATAGATGCTGGAGAGGATGTGGAGAAACAGGAACCCTCTTGCACTGTTGGTGGGAATGCAAATTGGTGCAGCCGCTCTGGAAAGCAGTGTGGAGGTTCCTCAGAAAATTAAAAATAGACCTACCCTATGACCCAGCAATAGCACTGCTAGGAATTTATCCAAGGGATACAGGAGTACTGATGCATAGGGGCACTTGTACCCCAATGTTCATAGCAGCACTCTCAACAATAGCCAAATTATGGAAAGAGCCTAAATGTCCATCAACTGATGAATGGATAAAGAAATTGTGGTATATATACACAATGGAATACTACGTGGCAATGAGAAAAAATGAAATATGGCCTTTTGTAGCAACGTGGATGGAACTGGAGAGTGTAATGCTAAGTGAAATAAGCCATACAGAGAAAGACAGATACCATATGGTTTCACTCTTATGTGGATCCTGAGAAACTTAACAGGAACCCATGGGGGAGGGGAAGGAAAAAAAAAAAAAAAAGAGGTTAGAGTGGGAGAGAGCCAAAGCATAAGAGACTGTTAAAAACTGAGAACAAACTGAGGGTTGATGGGGGGTGGGAGGGAGGGGAGGGTGGGTGATGGGTATTGAGGAGGGCACCTTTTGGGATGAGCACTGGGTGTTGTATGGAAACCAATTTGTCAATAAATTTCATATATATAAAAAAAAAAAAAGAAAGTCAAGGTCTAGGATGATATTAAAATTCATTCAGCACATCAAAAAAAAAAAAAATCTGTCCTCCTTCTCATCAGTTGCCTCTCAATCTCATTTCCCACTACTCTCCCGCTCACTCATTCTACTGTAGGGACACTGACCTTGGTCTTCCTCACATTCTTCCAGGCTCTTTTGTACTTCAGGGCCTGTGTGCTTGCTCTTTTCTCTGCCATATTGTCCTATGGTGTCCTCATAGAAATGAAGTTTTAATGTATCTCGTTCATTAGATATTAAGAGTCACCTTCTCAGGTGAGAATTCCCATGGCCTTCTCACCTACAATTTTCAAATCTGCATTTGTGGTTTCATTTTTATCCCTTAGTACCTTTCTTTTTCTTCTTTTTTAAAGCTCTTTTCTTTCTTTCTTTTTTTTAATGTTTATTCTTTTTTGAGAGACAGAGTATGAGTGAGGGAGGGGGAGAGAGAGAGGGAGATACAGAATCCGAAGTAGGCTCCAGGCTCTGAGCTGTCAGCACAGAGCCTGACACGGGGCCCAAACTCATAAATCCCGAGATCATGACCTGAGCTGAAGTCAGCCCTTCAACCGACTGAGCCACCCAGGCCCCTCCTTAGTATCTTTCGTTAGTTAGATAAATACATCACTTATTTACTTGTCTTCGTGATTGTCTGCACAATAATGTAAGTTCATGGGGACAGGAATTTTTATGTGTTTTGTTCACTACTGTATTCCTATTACCCAATGCCTGACACACAGCGGTTGCAGTAAGTATTTGTGGCATGAGTGCAGGAATGAAAACATCCAGCTCAGGGGCCTGTCTCATGAACCCAACCTGGATGCTCAGTCCTTCTTCCTCTGGGCAAGTGAACACCTTTGATTATATTTACTGTAGTGTAGAACAATTACTCGCTTGACATGTCTGTCTCCCCTACTAAACTCAGCTTGATTCATTTTTGTATCCCAGTGTGTAGCACACCTCTTGGCATGTGACAAATACTCATTTAATGTTTCCTAAAAGAATGAACAATTCTTTACTTTTCAAGAAGATATTTCTCAGAGATTTATTTACATAGTGAATGATAGTTAAGTTGGAATTGGATTTTTTTTTAAAACCCACAGAATTATTCAGGATCATGCTTGCCTTAGATTCTGAAACCACTGGAGGCAAGCTGTGTGTTTTATTGAAGAGCTAGAACCATATTCCATAGATCGCAGAGCATGATACCAGAGGCCTCTTGGTTAAAAACAAAGGTGCAGTGCCTTGCTGGTTGAAGTCCTGGCTTACATCATTGCTTATGACTTAAGACTATTGGTATGTGGAGAAAATACTTACTTTTATTTGTTCTCAATCAAGACCTGTAAGACCTGCTAATTGGTGAAGTGGAAAGGATTAACGATCTTTAATCACTGTTAGAATGAAAAATGCCCTTATTGTTTTCCTGTCTCTAAATAACCTTTTTCCATCTGTGTTCAGGAAACAGTCACAAGTCAGTTAAGTAAAAATCTTTCAGTTGTTCTTTAAAAACAAGTATTTACTGGGAGATCATTGACTCTGGTCTGGCTGCCACAGTCAGAGAAAGCTGATGGTGGGGGGTTGGAGGGGGAAGAACACTGTAGCAATGGGTTTGCAGGAAGGTTGGGCAAGGAGGGCAGCCTGGAAGAGAGCCTGATCCCAGGCACTTTGACATTCTAGTCTGGGGTCACTAGTAAAAATGAGATTTTGATGTGGTTATTTTGCATTCACCTCCTAGTGATGTCATGTACATTTCCTTATTTGAGCCTCACATGTGCATGAAAAGATAGTGAAGGCATTATTTCTGAGAAAGGGAGGAAAGTGGAGAAAGTGAGAGCAAGAGGCGAAGAAGTGACTTGCCTTAAGTCAGTGACCGATCAGGAGAACTCAGGGATCCATGCAGTGTTCTTTTCACTGGCCCTTTTTTCCAAACTATCTGCTTGCCTCAAGATTTTTTTTAGCTGCATGTAAATAGGGAAAGAACTAGAAATGTTTTAGGTGGTAGTGATATGGAGTGTCTGCTTTGTACTCAGTACTGAGGCAGACACAAAGAAAACACTGTCCTTGTCCTCAAAATATTTATAGCCTAGCTGGGGGGAAGGAACATGGAGACAACAAAATAATAATAAACCATACTGTAAAGTGAAAAACATCAGGTTACGAAAATGTGTATGCTAAAAGTATTTATAAAGTTTTATTCATTTTCATTTATTTCATTTGCTTAAAATAGAACATCTAGCTTGATTACACTGCTCTTAAAGAGGGGCATTTGGCTTCTTTACTTTCCTTAACTGATCTAATCTTCTCACACACTCCCACCCTTCCAATTAAAGTTATCTCAGTCTCCTCCAGATTAAATAGTCTCTTGTGGTTTAACAGTCTATTTTGATTTAAAGTGGTCTCTATCAGGTAAATGCTCATCAATTCAAAGTCCAGTTCCCTAACAAGGCTGTTTTTCCCCCACCCCCTTCCCCCAGATGGAGGCTGTGGGGGTACGGGGGGAGGGGGGAAGGAGGTGAGGGGATGGTTGATGCACACTAGCTGCTCCCCAACTAAAGGCTGGGCTAATTTTTAGATTTCCCCCTGAAGGGGTCCCTTCTGGGTCACAGTGGAGCCAAGACCACCCATGCAGTTCTACTCTTGCTCTACCCAACCCACACTAGGGTGGGATCTCCCTGAACTGAAGTCTCCTAGGTTTCTTTTGGTGGGCAGAGAGAAGTCTCCTTTCCCTTTGCTCTCCCCTCCAGGAATTCGGTCCAGAGAATATTGGTCAGGATACACCTGTCTACTCCGCATTCCCCCAAGCCATTCTTTTTTCCCTCCATAATCCTCCAACCAAACTCATCCCTCTCCCCCCAGTTCACATCCCTCATCCTTGGAGTTTCCCTATTCTTGGCTTTCAGTAAAACTCTATCTGTGTCTCTTAGGTTGATGAGAAATACAATAATTTTTTTAAATACTTCTCTATTTTCAACATTTGGCTTTCAAAACTCTTAATGTCTAATCAAAAATCTTATTTTAGAAGTCAAAAACTGAACATTGACTCTTTTTCCACTCTTTGCATTCCTGTCGTAAGAATCTGATAGTTTATGGAAAAAGGATGCTTTGTACAGAATGAGGGTTGCTGACATACAAGGAAGTGCAAAAGAGAAGAACACATTAACATAGTTCTAAAATATTTTCCCTGTTACATATGCATAGAAAAATAATCTGGAAAAATATACACCAAAATGTTAATAATGACCTTCTTTGGGTGGTGCTTTTTCAAGTTATTTTATCTTTACATCCTCTGGTATTTTCAGAATTTTTAAAAATGCCTGTGTATTGCTTTTGTAAACAGAAAAGGCAATAAAAAGATTTCCACTGGTGTGGGGGAGAGGATAAAAGCACAGAACTTTACATATGAGAAGTATCTCAAGACCATGCTCTCCAATTAATTGCCAAATAAGTGATTGAGCCATAGTTGTCACATCTGAGGTGTGCCTTTCTGAGTCACATCTTTTCTTTTCTCTTCTTTTAAAAATTAAGATATAACTCACATATGATAAAATCCACCCTTTTGAAGTGTACAACTCAGTGGTTTTAGTATTATTTGTAAAGTTTTACAACCATCACCACTGTTTAATTCCAAAACATTTTCATCATCCCAAAAAGAAACCCCGTCCCCATTACCAATCACTCCCCATTCCCCCTTCCCTCAGACCCTGGCAACCACTAACCTATTTTCTGTTTCTATGGAATTGCCCATTCTTCACATTTCATGGAAAATAGAATCATACAAAATGTGGCCTTTTGTGTTTGGTTTCTTTCATTTAGCATAATGTTTTCAAGGTTCATCCATGATGAGTCATATTTTTCTTGATCTCCTTTTCTGAAAAGCTTTTCCCTCAGTGCTGCTATAAGACTCGTATTGGTTCCTCCACCCTTGCTGTACGGTCAATACAATGTAAAAAAGTCAGACTACTTCTTGCTCCAAAGTTGTATTACAATTAAACACCAAAAAATTGTATTTGGCTTTGGATTACAAAGCAATGGTGTAGGGGGAGAAGGGGACGCAGGAATCGGTTTAGGCCCAATGACTTAGCTTCCATGGAATCTGAGGTTGATATGATAAGCTTATTGATATGATAAACTTATTTCCTCACAGTTCTGGGGACTAGAAAGTCTAAGATCAATATGCTGGCAGATTTGGAATCTGATAAAGGCTTTCTTCTTATTTTGCAGATGGCCACCATCTTTCTGTGACCTCATATTGGTGGTGGGGGGGAGAGTTCTCATGTTACTTCTTATAAGGGCATTAGTCCTATCTTGAGGGTTCTACTCTCATGACTTATTCTGATTCTAATTACCTGCCAAAGACCCCACCTCCAAATACCATCGCAATAGGGATTAGGGTTTCAACATATGAGTTTTGGAGTGACACACACATTTAGCCCATACCACAGAGATTGCCGCCAGATTGAGAACATCTGCTCTAGAAAAATTCCCTTTTTTTTTTTATTATTCATTAGAGTTTCAGCCTTAAGTCCCAATCTTGTCTCCTGTTCTGATAAACTGGGTGGGATAACACGGACTTGAAGCCCTCTTGGCCCTATAGAGAAACTTGTATGTCTTCTACTGAATCCTACTCTAGGGACAGGAGGCACTGCTAGGTGCCTGTTCTAGATACACAATCCAGAGGAAGAAGTGAGTGAATAACAAGGAGGATGAGAATTTTGACATCACTCCTAATATGGTCCCTACATTATGTTCTACATGTATTCTTGATGTCATCCTTCCTTCTCATCAGAGCTTCTGTCCCTTGAGAATACAGTAGTGAGATGGGGGAAAGCATTAGCTCCTTAGCATGGGATGGAGAAAGACTTTGGTAAGCAGTGGATGCCTTCGCCCAGATTCATGAATAAATTGAGGGCGGATTCAGGGTAAGCAAGAAAGAAGTGACACTGAGGAAGAAACATCCAGAAGACATGGACTTGAACTGAAGCAGCAGATCTTTCTCAATGGATGGTTCAAGTCTTTGAATTCCCTCTGTTTAAAAAAAATAAAAAATAAATAAATAAATAAATAAATAAATAAAAAATAAAAAAGGAAAAGGGTCTGGCAAAGCTCAAATTTATCAAGCTTTAAAGCATTATATAAATTATAATCATATAAAGCATTTGTTGGCAGTTGTTTCAGGGAAGAGATAGGGCATTTTCTCAAATATAAAAAGAGGAAGAGTTCTATTTTTCTTAGTGACTGCTTTTTCTGGCCTTTTATAAGTAGTCCTCTCTGTCTCACTTTGGTTGGTTCCTATGAGTGGCTGGGTGAGTTTATTGTCCCATCTCCTTGGTGATCAAGTTGAAAGATCCTTTTTCATTCCATCTCAGAAAGGAGGTCCCACATAGTTCTATATCATCTGCAGGAGACTCAGTCTGGGGCCAAATCACCAACTGACCTTGTTCTGACTATTGAGTCATGAGTGATACATGAGCAAGACACAGAAGGATTGAAAACTTCTAATGGGCTTTACTGTCAAAAGGTGCTATTTTTAACGACCAAACGTTATTTTTAATATTAATAAATATGATAGTTCCAATTGATAGAAAGAGTTGTCAAGGAAAATAGAGATGTACATTTTGCTAAGCTTGATGATTTTTCTTTAGTCTTCATCTTACCTGACCCTATCAGTAGTATCTGACAGTTGTTATATTACTCTTTTCTTGAAATACTTTTTGCACTTGACTTTGGGGACATTCCACTTGTCTGACTCCTATCTTGTAGGCTGTTTCTTTTCTATTTCCTTTATGGTTTCTCCTCATCTTCCCAAACACTTGGCATATTTGTTAAAAACACTGGTTGGTGCCCAGTTTCTATCTCAATAAATTCTAATTCCATTGGTCCAGATTGGAGCCTATGTATTTTTTTCAAGATAGTTAAGATGAGAAATTTTATGTTATGTGCATTTTACCACAATTTCAAAAAAACCTTTTTTTTAAAGATCCTTAGGTGATTATTACTAGTAGCCAGGACAGAAACTTCTGGCTTATCGGTTGACAACACTTTAATTTATATCTCTAGCTTGTACCTCCTCCATGAATGCCTGAATTATCTATCCATCTGACAGCCTAACATCTCTACTTAGATGTCTAATAAGCTTCTTAAACTTAGCTGAACCAAAACCAAATTTCTTATTACCCATCTCACACCCACTCCTCCTACAGTCCCCCACCAAAATCTTTGGAGTCTTTGTTAACTCTTCCTTTCCTCTCATATTCCACACCCAAACCATCCGCAAATCTGGTTGGCTATGTCTTCAAAATATATTCAGAACCTGACAATCCTTCATCATCTTTATTTAATCTGGCCAAGCCACCATCATCTCTCACTTGGATTATTGTAGTAGCCTCCTAATTGGTCTCTCTGCTTTTGCCCTTGTCCACAAACAGACTTTGTAAAAGTTAAAACAGATAGCATTTTTCCTCTTTGTCACATCCTTCAACTGTCTTCTCTTCTCACTCAGAGAAAAACCTGAAGTCCTTAGAATAGTCCACAATCCCCACCTATTCAGCCCCTTAATCTTTACATCTCTCACTCTTTACCACATTCTGCCTACTCTGTGCTGCAGTTACTGTGGCCATCCTGCCCTAGTTAGCACACTCCTATCTCAGGGCCTTTGTTCTTCCTGAAGCCTCCAAGGCTTCAAGTGGTTACCTTGTACAAGGTCACACAACCAGTAAGTGGCAGAGGTGGGTTAAAATACCACCTCTGATTCTAAATCCAATGTTTTTACTATTGTACCATGTGGCCTCTCTACTGTATGTATTCATTCAGTCATTAAACAAGTGCTTTCTCGGTACTGCGGTATAGCAGCCAACAAGACAAAGTCCTTAACTTTGTAGAGCTCACATTCTAACTGGAGGAGATAAAAAAATAAATTTAAACATAGTGTGTTAGATGGTGCTAAGTGCTATGGAGAAAAACAAAACAGGGCAAGAGAGATAGGAAACCCAGAACAGGAGTTGCTATCTTATTAATCTATTGGAGGTCAGGAAGACCACACAATAAAGTGACATTTGATCAGAGACCTGAGCAGACAAGGAAGGGTGAGGATAAGCCATAGGCATAGAGCAGGGGAAAGGATTTAAGTCAGAGAGTAGTCAAAGGAGTTCACATTTCCTTTTGATTTATTTGCAATCTAACTATCAACATACTGAAATATTTCTAAACTGTGGCTCACCTGTGTTTTGAATGTTTTTGGAAGTGGTATGGATGGATTACTCTTGCCCAGACATGCTTGTGACTAGGTAACTGGTAGGGGTTTAAGTTTGCTACCAAAACAAAGTCCCTCTGACTTATAGAAGCATATATCTATCAAGTTGTTGAGAGTATGGGCTCTAGAGTCAGAAAATCCCAGCTCTACTATGGGTACTGTTTGTATAACTAAGACAATTTACTACCCTCTCCTAAGGCCCACCCAAACTTACAATGTGGGGATGATCACAGCAGGTCAGTTTTCAACCATTATTCACCTATTCTTTGTTCTAATTGATTAGTCATATCAGTAGCTAATTTTTTTCAATATCATCCTTAGATAAGGGTATTTACCTCATGGGAGTCATTGTGATAATGGAATGAGATAAATGCTCATTATTATTATATTTATCATTATTATGATAATCTAAATCAAGGGTTAGCAAACTATGGCCCATAGGCCAAACCTAGGCCTG
Source organism: Lynx canadensis (assembly GCF_007474595.2). Lineage (NCBI taxonomy): Eukaryota > Metazoa > Chordata > Mammalia > Carnivora > Felidae > Lynx > Lynx canadensis. Next base: position 66,802,034 of record NC_044305.1, read on the forward strand.
CTTCCATCTTTATAACATGGAGATGTCCCCAATGAGTTCTGAGGTCAAATTTCCAGAAACTAAAAGCTACATTTGGATTCATGATGATCAGGGAGGCAATGAAATGCATAAGTGTGTCCATTTTCTGGTTGCTCCTTGCTCCCTAGTCTCATATCCTGGTGTTAGCCTTCACTTTGCAGAACTGGATTAAGACAGGGGACAGAATGTGTTTTCAGAGAAGGCAGAAGGAGAAGACGTTTTCTTTGTAAATTTGAGTGGGGCTTAGGGTCAGATTTACTCTTTATGGCATCTAGGTCCTTAAAAAAATTATTTGGGCCTTAGTTTTGATTTTGCTCCTTTAGAACCAGTAAGTGCTTTAGGAATTTTAGTATTTTTTAAAATTTGTTTTAGCCATATTTCTTTAAAAAGTGGACACAGTTCTAAGCTTTCAACTAAATCAGGCTGAGCCCAAAGGAAATCAGACAGTAGTCACAAAATTATAGAGGTCAAAACCCCAAAACACCAGAGGTTCATGTACTCCTTTCCATTTTTCTTTAGTTTGATTGGATGCTGGTGGGAATTTGTGTCCTTGGGGATGCTGATAATAAGTTGGTGATGGTCTCATTCTACTTCAGAAATATGCAGCAGACTAAAAACTCATGACCTTGGGGTGCCTGGGTGGCTCAGTTTGTTGAGTATCCAACTCTTGATCTTGTCTCAGGTCATGATCTCACAGTTTATGAGACTGGTCTCTGTGCTGACAGTGCAGAACCTGCTTGGGATTCTCTCTCCCTCTCTCTCTGCCCCTCTCCTACTTGCATGCTTGCGTGTGTGTTCTCTCTCTCTCAAAATAAATAAATACACTTAAAAAATGACCCCAATGTTTTGCAAAGAGAAGCTTGAAATATTTCTTAATTAATATTTATTTATTAATAAATTTAATATTAATATTAAATATTCCCTTCTTGGGGAGAAGATAAAATAAATATATTTTCCTCTTATTTAGGATATGATTAACAAACACTTTTACCCTGCTTTATAAATATCTTGTAATCTTTGTTTTCCAGGAAAGATCTCATTTCTAATCAATTGTTCATAGAAGATCAATCAGTAACTCAATCAATCTCTGTTTCCAGGAAAGATCTGACTTCCAATCAATTGTTCATGGAAGATCAACCAGAAAAGGTGAGAGACAGAAGTTTATGAAGACTCCTCTTGCAGTGGTGGAAGTGAATGGGCTGTGCCTTTGCCTGGACCAGAACACAAACTAGGTCCAAACACCTGACCTGCCACCTGAGGCCCAGGAATTGCTGAACAGCTGAGCAGCTGGGCCAGGGGAAGGTCTTGACACAGACTTTGGGGACTTTTGGCTTTCTCTGCTGAGGTAGTGCAAGATGACTCCTCAGTCTTGAAGGACCCTGAGTGTATCCCCTGCCAGGAGTAGGCCTCCTTGTCTCCCACTTCCATAGTCTTTCCCTTCCCAAAATAGGGTTTTCAATCCTTACCCCAACTTTATCCTAACTGAAAAAAATTCAGCTATCTGGTTGGAAGGAGAAAGGAGGCACAGAACAAAGATGTATGCTTGAAGGGGCGTACCGTAGCCTGCACGTAGTCTGCACGCCTTGCTGGCTGTGTCACAGGTTCTGTGCCTTCTCCCTGCTCCTTCTGGCTCCCTGCTCAGCCCCCTCAGTTTAGACTGACTCCCAGCAGAGCTTGTACTTCTTTCCTGTCAAAACTAGCCCTAGAGAAAAGGCCCAGTAAGGTCATTCATGCTGAGGTAGCAATGATCAGTATTAACTTTGAAGGGTATTTGCATTTTATCCTAGGAAAACCTCATTCACATCTAAGGGCAGTGGAGCTTTTTCTTCACCATGAAAATGACAGGCTACAAAGGCTGCTGCTTATTGCAGCTAATCTCAAATATGAGATCATATGTGAATATATGAACATAATTTAAAATAATTTTAAGAAAGAAAAAAAGCCATCGCCATCTAAACTGGTTTATTCTAGTTGTTCTGAAAGCTAAAGATTTAGAGTCAAACACTAGAGCCAAAGGAGATAATCATCTCTTAGTCTTTCAGAAGAAGATTTCAATCCCTTTTGGCTTTCCTCCAGGGATATCTGAACAGGACACTACGTGGCTGAAAAGCAAAAGCTTTCAGTGTTTTGTAACTGCAATCAGTCCTATGCATTAATTTTTGGGAGGGACGAAATTATGAAAACTTTCATATTCAGGGGAGGAGCTCTATGGCTCTGTGGGTTTTTCTTCTTTTTTTTTTTGTGGGAGGAGATGAAAGGTTTCATTTTAGTTAATGTTTTTGTTTTTGTTTTTAAAATGACAAAAAATAAAATGCTTCACTGGCACACAGCAAACATTCCCATAAAACTCCCTTAGGCCATGGACTAAGTAAGCACACACACGTAGTGCCGGGAGGGTTTTTATGGCTTCCTTTTTTTCCCTTGCAAAGAAAAAAATGAGCACAGGATCAAAATAAGTTAGAACTTAAACCATATTTCAGTCTCATCATTTGGACTTCTATTCTGCCGCTTAATAATCACTACAAGGATTTGGTTTTGTCAAAAAGAAGTCAAATAACCATATTACCTTCTTTTGCTCCGGGCTTCCAGAAGAGACATAAACACGGGGACTTCTGTGAGCTGAGCTCTTGCTCATATTTAAAAACCTTTCTGATTTGGCCAGTACCTCCCAGGCAGCCTCCTATGAGCCACAGGACAGTCCTTCTGAAGACAAGGATATTGTCCTGTCTTAGCAGGCTGTTCATTACCTGATCTCTCCAGGAGCAGGGAGATCCTGGCTGGCTGTCAGCCTCAGCTCCAGTCTTTAAAACTAACAGGCCCAGGGGGCACCTGGGTGGCTCCGTTGGTTAAGCATCTGACTTTGGCTCAGGTCATGATCTCACCGCTTGCCCCATGTAGGGTTCTGTGCTGACAGCTCAGAGCCTGGAGCGTGCTTTGCATTCCGTGTCTCCCTCTCCTCTCCTCTCTCTCTCCACCTCCCCTCTCCCCTCCCCCCTCAAAACTAAATAAATGTTAAAAACAAACAAACAAACAAACAAAACCCCCTAACAGGCCCAGTAATTCCTTCTAACACTAACACAGCAATCCACTCTGTTGATTGGGCCAATTGCAATCAGATGAAATCAGGAGGACGTTTTTCTCTATTAGAGGTAACTGGCCCATGAGGTTGGGATTTAGGAAGTAAGCAAAAGCTTTCTTAGAATTCTCAATTTCCTAATGTTGAGCAGGAGTGAACCCCGCCCCCACCCTCCCTGAACCTCAACTTCCTACTCTAGAAAGAAAGGAAGATTATTGATTATTTTATAAAAAAAAGATGTTTATTTTCATGTAGTCACATACACTCCATATTGTGAATATAAACATTACATTTAAACTTCATCGGGATCAGAGAAAAACTTTCATAAACATACTGGAGGAAAAAAATCACAACATGTCAATAGACTTCACTTTGTAAGAATTTAATACTTCTCTATGACAAGAGAAACTATAAATAAAATCAAAAGTCAAATGACAAATGGGAAGATATTTATAACGCATATAACAGGCAAGGATTAATCTGTTTTACTGGTAGAGGATTCTTACAGAGCAATAAGAAAAAAAATCCCTAATATCCTGTTGTCAAAGTGGGGAAATAAAGCAATCTTGAAAAACAAGCTGAAGGACTTACACTATTAGATATTATTTGACTAACAATTGTGATATTGGATCAATAATATGAAACCAGTCAACCAATGGAACAGAATGGAGAAACAGAACTGCATATATATGGTCACCCGATTTGTGGCAAAGTCACAAAAAATATTTGTGGCTAAATATTGTAAGACAGACGTTCTTTAATGGTGCTTTATGGAATAAAATGTATCCGGACCCATACCTCATACTACACACAAAAATCAACTCTAAATGGATTACAGAGCTAAACATGAAAGAGAAAAAAATAAAACTCTCGGAGGAAAACACAGAAGAATACCTTCATGTTCTTGGAATGGGCAAAAGTTATTTAAGCGATCACAAAAAGCAGTAAACATTAAAGAAGAATATGATAAATTGACCATATTAAAATGAAAAACTTGTGTTCATCCAAAGATACTACTGATGGAGCAAAAAGGGAATACACTGAATGAGAAAAGATACGTGCATACATGTATTCAACTTACTGACAGAAAAAAAAACCACAAAGATTTGAACAGGTACTTCACAAAAGAATATATCTAAATTGCCAATAAACATATGAAAAGGACCTCAATATCATTCATCAGGAAAATTACCCGATAAGATACTGTTACACACCCACCAGATGGCTAAAATTAATAAGACTGATGATAAGACTGGGTGGCTTAGTTGGTTAAGTGTCCGACTTCGGCTCAGGTCATGATCTCACAGTTCGTGGGCTTGAGCCCCGTGTCGGGCTCTGTGCTGACAGCTCAGAGCTTGGGACCTGCTTCGGATTCTGTGTGTGTGTCTCTCTCTCTCTCTCTGTTTCTCCCCCACTCACACTCTGTCTCTCTCTCTCTCTCAAAAATAAATAAAGCTTAAAAAAATTTAAAAAAATAAGACTGATGATAGTAAATACTGGCAAGGATACGAAGCAACTATGACTCTCACACATTACTAATGGGATGCAAATTGGTATGTCCATTTTGGAAAAATATTTGACAATATCTCTTAAAGCTAAGTATATATATACACACAGCAATTCCACTCCTATGTAACTATCTAACAGAAATGTGGACATATGTTCTTCAAAAGACATGTCACGGCAGCACTATTCATAATATGCTCACCAACGGATAAATAAATTGTTGTATACTCACACAACAAATGCCATCAGTTAATAAGAAGAAACAGTCTACAACCATATGCAACAATGTGAATGAATTTCGCAAACATATATTTTGGGAAAGGAGCCAGACACAAAATGGTACGTACCTTGTAATTCCATTAATATACAGTACAAACACAGGTAAAATAACCTTTTTGTTGTGCTAGTGAGAGTGGAAATAACCCATTCTGAACAGTGTTTTGGTAAAATAGCAGAATGGATCAAAAGTCTTAAAAAGCTTCATGCCTGTTGACTTCCTAAACTCCATCCTAAGGAAAGAATTGTAGATGCCCATGTAGATTTACATTAAAAGATATCCATGATAGAGTTCTTATAATAATAAAAAGTTGAAAACTGATAAATATCTATAAAAGAGAGGTAATTAATTAACTTTGGTATATTGACATTGATGAAGTATTATGCAACCACTAAATATCAGGTTTTTGAAGAATATTTACTATTATCCAGTAGTCATGGTTTAATGTTCAGTAAAAATGCAGAATAGAAATCTATTTATATAATGCAGTCCCAATTTTATAATATATATACCCTCATATATATATATATATATGTATATATACACACACACACACACACACACACACACACACACACATACATACATAAAAGGAGGAAGGAAAAATACCATGAGGTCAATAATGGTCATTTCTATGAAGAGCATTTACATTTAATTCTTTAAAAAATTTTCCCTATTTGTCCCTAGGGCTAAACTCCAACTTTCTGTCATATCCTTGAACCTATCACAAAACATAACTCAATACCTCTTTGTTCCCCAGGAGGACTATAATAGGACCAAATGTTGATTTTTACTGAAGATTTTGTAGGAAAGACAGATGAGAGTTTTACATTGTACAGTTCACAGCAATTCAAATATTTCTTTCAGGTGTGTCTTCTGATGGTTAATTTTTTGTATCAACTTGACTGGGCCACAGGATACCCAGATAATGTTATTTCTAGGTGTGTCTGTGAGGATGTTTCCAGAAGAGATTAGTATCTGAATTTGCAGATGTTGAGTAAGACAGATTGCTGTACCAATGTGGGTAGGCTTTATATCATTCATTGAAGGTCTGAATACAGCAAAAGGTGGAGGAAGGGAGAATTTCTTTTGTCTGCCTGACTACTTGACCTAGACATTGGTATTCCCCTGTCCTCTGGAGCTTACTCCATTGGCTCTCTGGTTCTCAGTCCTTCAAACTTGGACTAGAACTTATACCATCAGTTCTTTTGGTTCTCAGACCTTTGACTTGGACTGGAATTACAACACCAGCTTTCCTGAGTTTCCCGCTTGCTTCTCAGTCTCTATAACCATGTGAGTCAAATCCTTATAGTAAGTTTCTTTATATATACCCTATTGGATGACATATAAATCACTTTGTATATATCCTATTGGTTATATATTTCTTTATATATCCTGTTGATTCTGATTTTCTTGGTAACCTTGACTAATACATGCTTCATTCCTCAATTCTTTCCAGCTACAAACCGAACCAGATTTTCTTTTTGTTGTCTTTCCCTGGGTAGGACCAAGACAGGCTGGTTTCTGGCTTCCTCAATTCTAGAGCGTGAGTGGCCCAGGCTTCCAGATCTCTCTTCCTTTCTTATGCAGAAGAATTCACTTTCCCACATATGCATACAGCCATCACCCACTCAGCAAAAACAAACAAAACTTCTTGCCAAAGTTCAATAAGTTCATGTTACTTTCAGAATCAGAAAATTCTGAAATACTCATAGCAACTCCATAGAGAGAAAGTTTTCTCTAGGCAGCTCCAGTATTAATGAAAATGTGTAATCTGCAAAATCAAGTCCTACTAGTTAAAATTAACCTTAAGGCCAGAAATTCCTGAACCTAAAAAAATATGCATATCAGGTACAAATTTGTCTGATAATTTGAATTATCTGTGCAGCAGCTCCCCTTGGTGACAGCAGAGATTGAAGAACTGTTTGTATTAGCACTAGCCTTATATAACATGGATCAATAACCAGATGAAACAGCTAATTCTGGACCCAGAGAAAATAGTGGCATGAGCAAACATAAGAATTAGGTGGTTTGGAACTCATTCCTGCTTAGTTTTTTTTAGTAGTAGCATAATTATCTTCCTGAGTCTCTAGTGTCCTAAGAGGCTTAAATTATTAATCTAGACCTTTCTCCTTTTTTAATACGTGAATTCAATGCTATAAATTTCCCTCTTAGCATTGCTTTCACTGCATCCCACAAATTTTGTTAAGTTGAATTTTCATTTAGTTCAAAATAGTTAAAACATTTTTTGAGATTTATTCGTTGATCAATGTGTTATATAGAAGTGCATTGTTAAACAGCCAAATGTTTTAGGATTTCCACCTATCTTTCTCTTATTGATTTTCTAGTTTAATTCCACTGTGGTTTGAGAGCATACTTTGTATGATTCTTATTCCTCTAAATTTGTTGATGTGCTTTTTTTTTTTTTTTTTTTTTTTTTTGAGAGAGCACAAGCCAGAAGGCAAGTGGGGGAGGGGTGGGGACAAGGGAGAAAATCTTAAGCAGATTCCAGGCCCAGTGCAGATATCACGACTGTGACATCATGATCTGAGCCGAAATCAAGAGTCAGGCGCTTAACTGCCACCCAGCCACTCACCCCTGATGTGCGTTTTATGGTCTAGAACGTAGTCTATCTTGGTGAACGTCTGTGTAGGCTTGAGAAGACTGTGTATTCTGTTGTGGGATGAAGGATTCTATAAATGTCAATTAGCTCCAGTTGATTAATGGTTTTGCTCAGTTCAACTATATCCTTCCTGATTTTCTGCCTATTGGACATGCCGCTTACTCATGGAGGGGTGTTCAAATCTCCAACTATAATAGTGGATTCATCTATTTCTCCTTCCAGTTCTATCAGTGTTGTTAGGCACATACACATTCAGGATTAGTATGCTTTCTTGGAGAATCGATGCCTTTATTATGAATAATTTTCCTTGATATTGATATTGCCATGATAATTTTCCATGTTCTGAAGTCAGCTTTATTTGAAATTAATACAGCTACTCCAGCTTTCTTCTGATTAGTGTTCCTATGGTATATCTTTCTCCATCTCTCTACTTTTAATCTGTATGTGTCTTTACACATAAAGTGGGCTTCCTATGGGGGCACCTGGGTGGCTCAGTTGGTTGAGCGTCTGACTTCGGCTCAGGTCATGATCTCACAGTTTGTGGGTTTGAGCCCCGCATCAGGCTCTGTGCTTACAGCTCAGAGCCTGGAGCCTGCTTCAGATTCTGTGTCTCCTTCTCTCTCTGCCCCTCCCCCGCTCACGCTTTGTCTCACTCTGTTTCTCAAAAATAAATAAATGTAAAAAAAAAAAAGTTTTTAAAAAAATAAAGTGGGCTTCCTATGGACAACATATGGTTTTTGTCCACCTTTTCAGTTTCTGTCTTATTTTATTTTATTTTTTAAAGTTTATGCATTTATTTTGAGAGAGAGTGTGTGTGTACATGCACACACAGAGAGAGGGGCAAAGAGAGAGTGAGAGAGAGAATCCCAAGCATGCTCTGGGCTGTCAGCATAGAGCCCGACAAGGGGCTCTATCTTATGAATTGAATCATGAGATCATGATCAGAGCTGAAATCAAGAGTCAGGCGCTTAACTGACTGAGCCTGAGTCACCCAGGTACCTCTCGGTCTCCATCTTTTAATTGGTATATTTTCATTCACATTTGAAATGATTATTTATATAATTGGATTAACAGCTACCATAGTCGTAATTGTTTTCTATTCATTGCAATTGTTCTTTGTTTCTTGTGTTCCCCTCTTTTTCTGCCCTCTCTATTTTTAACTGGGCATTTTATACTGTTCCATTTTCTCTTGGCACATTAACTATACCATTTTAAAATAATAAAAAAAAGTTTCCCTGAAGTTTGCAATAAACATTTACAAATAATCCAAGTCTATTTTATTTATTATTTTAAATTTTTTTAATGTTTATTTATTTTTGAAGGAGAGAGAGAAACAGAGTGTGAGTGGGGAAGGGGAAGAAAGAGAAGAGAGGGAGACACAGAATCTGAAGCAGGTTCCAGGCTCTGAGCTGTCAGCACAGAGCCCAATGCAGGGCTCGAACCCATGAACTGGGAGATCATGACCTGAGCCAAACTCGGATGCTTAACTGACTGAGCCACTCAGGCACCCCTAAGTCTTATTTGAAAATAACATTGTATTGCTCAACTGGCAGGATGGGTGCCTTATCACAGGGTATTCTCAGTTCTGCCTTCCTGTCTCACAATTTGCTATCATTCATTTCACTCATTCATAAGCTATAGTCACCCAATACATTATTGCTATTGTTATTTTTTTAAACAAACAGCTGTCAGATTAAGAATAACAAAAATATAAGCTTTCATTTTACCTTTATTAGTTTCTTGCCTAACATCCTTCTCTGTCTCTCTCTTTTTTTCATGTAGATTCGAATTTCTGGCCTCTATAGTTTTCCTTTTCTGTGGAGAACTTCTAACATTTTTTTCAAGGGCCCATCCACTGGTGACAAATTCCCTCACTTCTTTTTGTCTGAAAAAGGATTTATTTCTCCTTCATTTTTGAAGACAATTGTTACAGAATACAATTTGGTGGTTCTTACATTTCAATACATTACTTATTTCATTCCATTCTCTTCTTGTTTACATGGTTTCTAAGGAGAAGTCTTATGTGATTCTTATCTTTGTTTCCTCTGTAATTAAGGTGTTCCCCCCTCCCCCACTTTGGCTTTCTTCAGGATTCTTCTCCTCTAAAGACAAATATCAGATCTTTCTAAACAAAAATAATAAATGTTATATGATCAAGAAAGACAAAGCAAAATGAATGCCACAAACAATGATAAAGTTAAAGGGCAAACTAAAAAAACACTTGGAATGGTGGAAAAAAAGGTTAATAGTCTTAATAAATGAAAAGCTTACTTACAAGATAAAGCTTAATGTTATGAAAGAAAACTAGGCAAAGAACATGAAAAGGAAACCCACAAAAGAAGAAATTAAAATGGACAATAAACATATATAACAAAAAAAAATCTTTGGTACCCGCAAATGAAATTAATTTAAGAAGGAGAAATATATTGGGGCGCCTGGGTGGCGCAGTCGGTTGAGCGTCCGACTTCAGCCAGGTCACGATCTCGCGGTCTGTGAGTTCGAGCCCCGCGTCAGGCTCTGGGCTGATGGCTCAGAGCCTGGAGCCTGTTTCCGATTCTGTGTCTCCCTCTCTCTCTGCCCCTCCCCCGTTCATGCTCTGTCTCTCTCTGTCCCAAAAATAAATAAACGTTGGAAAAAAAAATTTTTTAAATAAAAAAAAGAAGGAGAAATATATATGTACATATATATATATACACATATACGTATATGTATATATGTACATATATATGTACATATATATGTACATATATATGTACATATATATATACATATACATATATATATTTCAGTTTATTTATTTTGAGAGAGAGAGAGCACACGAGTGGGGTAGCGACAGAGAGAGAAGGAGAGAGAATTCAAAGCATGCTCCATGCCATCTGTGCAGAGCTTGCAGTGGGGCTCGAACTTATAAACCATGAGATCATGACCTGAGCTGAGATCACTAGTTGGACGCTTAACTGACTGAACCACCCAGGCACCCAGGAGATATATTTTTTAACCTCTCAGATTAACAAAGATTTGAAAATGTTTGCTGCATATGAGAAAGCACACTATCATAATCAGCTGATGGTATGTATATAGTTCCAATTCTGGAAGGCAATTTGGCAAAATTTAGAAAATTCATTCAAAACATCCACTTCCTTTGATTCAGCAATTTCACTTCTAGGAATCTATTGTGAGGAACTAATTGGACAAATAGACAAAGATGTACGTATAGAGTTGTTTATTATGGTAGTGCTTATAACAGTGAAGAATTGGCAACACCTTTAATATACAAAAAGGGTTTGTTTTTTTAAGTTGATTTTAAAAAATAAAAAATGAGAGAAGAGAGATAAGAGATAAGGGAGAAAAAAAACCAGTTTGAAATAGGCAAACAGGTCCTTATCATCATAAAGACTTGCCTTCCTAAGTGGCAATCCTTCATAGAGAATGGAAAGAGCAGAATGCAATGTGACATCCTATACGTATGACACCCTCTCATCTCTGAAGACCAAGAAGTTTGCACCCCCTGACAAGATGGAGCTTACCTCCTTGGCTCCACAAACACATATCACCCCATTATTCCCTTTGAAGGCTGGAGATGTAGCTCCTTCACTCAAAACTATCCCGTTGAGACAGTAGGAGAGTGTCTCCAGATTTATCAGTCTTATACTGGGAAAATTGGCAACTGCACAGTGTTACTTTTCTGGGCCAGGAGGTGTGGAAGGGAAATCAGAATATGGTAGATACTCAATACGTCCTTGGATGCAGCCAAGGCAGCCAGGATACGATGTCAGCATGCCCAGTCCATCCTGTTCCCCACTGAGTGAAATGAACTACCTACAAATGCAGGGCCTGGAGTTTTCCCATATAACTTCCCATTTTGTACCAATTCTGCTACGTTCTCAAATCCTCCCACATTCCTTTGGCTCCAGACCTAGGCTCCTGGTCTCATATTAGGTGCCCTGTCTATGGAGGCCCTTTCTAGGAAAGTCACTCCAGCCTGGCTGGACTACTTGGTCTCCTGGCATTCTCTCCCCATCGTTAACCAGGGAAACTAGAATATGCCACCTCCATGCTGCTCCCCAATCTTGGTGGGCCCATACACCCCACACCAATCTCTCCTCCACCTCAGGGAAGAGGGATCAGAAACAAAGGGATATATTTATTAGATCAAAGAGTGTTAAAAGTTAGAAGGAATGATTTTTGTCTTAGCTAAACTGACCTCATTTAAGGCAAAATGACTTGCTCATGGTCACACAGTTAATTCCAATGTAACATGACACCTACCTACCAAATTGGGTCTTTTTGCTTTATTTTATTTAAAACAAAATTTTATTGGGGCACCTGGGTGGATCAGTCAGTTAAGTGACTGACTTTGGCTCAGGTCATGATCTCACAGTTCGTGGGTTCAAGCCCTGCATTGGGTTCTGCACTGACAGCTTGGAGCCTGGAGTCTGCAGCCTGCTTTGGATTCTCTGCCTTCCTTTCTCTCTGCCCCTCCCCCGCTCTCTCTCTCTCAAAAAATAAACATTTTTAAAAAACCCAGAAAACAAAAAAAAACCCACAAATTTTTTTGTTTTATTTTTTTCCCTGTTCCTAAGATTCCTAAGATCTCTAAGTGCACCTATGTGTGATTCAGCCTAAATGGAAATAGACCCCAGGTCTTGTCCATGTCTTTGATCCTCCTATAAGGAGGAGGGAAATGTGCCATATCTTTTTTAAAGTTCTGTGCTACGGGGCACCTGGGTGGCGCAGTCGGTTAAGCGTCCGACTTCAGCCAGGTCACGATCTCGCGGTCCGGGAGTTCGAGCCCCGCGTCAGGCTCTGGGCTGATGGCTTGGAGCCTGGAGCCTGTTTCCAATTCTGTGTCTCCCTCTCTCTCTGCCCCTCCCCCGTTCATGCTCTGTCTCTCTCTGTCCCAAAAATAAATAAACGTTGAAAAAAAAATTAAAAAAAAAAAAATTAAAAAAAATAAAATAAAATAAAGTTCTGTGCTACATGATTGTTTGACCCTCCTTCTAGGAAGAATGAAGCAGGCCTGGTGGGGTCCCAGCCTGGTACTTGATGCCCAGGGTGGGCAGGAGCAGACATAGGCAGAATGAAAGAACCGAAACACTCCTGAAAAAATGCTCGGGGTCCAGCCAGCAGAACCCGCATCTCTTTGTGAAGGGGAGGCAGAACACAAGAGTCAAGGGCAAAGTAAATACAGAAACAGTCTTGGGATTTGGGGGCTGGGGGTGTGTAGAGGAGGGATTTGAAAGATGTAAAAGGGGAATTGAGAGGAATTAAGGTGTCATTGGTGAAAGGGTGAATGAAGCCAGAGGACAAACTCCTTCATGGATGCTGAATGAAGGTGTGGGGTAAGTTAACTTAATTAAAAGTTACAAAGGGGGAGATGTGGAAAACTACCTAGTTAAGAACCTTCCATCTGCAGTCAGAGAACACAGTAAGACCTGACAACCAAACTGAATGTCTCACAGAGTCCAACTTTGCAGACAGCTATTTAAAGACTTTATAGTCCGTGAAAAAATTCTCCAGACTTCTTCTTCCCATACTGTCCCAGCCACATTGCCCTAGAGAGGTGTAGGCACAAGTTCTCCCATATTCTCTAAGGGCTTGTACATCTCACCATACTTTCTGACTCAACCATGGAAAATCTATAATTATTTTTCCTGAAAACAGATTCCCGAAGTGTCTGTACCACCAGTGTTAAAGTAACTCTACTCAAACCCTTCGAGTCAGCCTTGACTTTCTCCCATCCATTCATTCAACAAATATTATTGAGTGCTTACTACATCATGTACACTGTGTGAGGTTCTGGGATATCCAATAGTCAACAAAACAAACCTATATTTGCCGCATGGGACATAGAGTCAAGCACTCAACAAACTGTATTGAATCTGTCTTTGTAATGATGGGGTCATATTAATTCTTTTCCTCTACCACCATTCCAGTTCAGTATTCCAACACCCTGAACTTTTCCAGTAGCCTCCTGTCTCTTTATTTGCATTATTTCCTGCACTCTGATCTATTTATTCTCTACCCATTCCTAAAGGTGATAGAGCATCTGTAACACATGAGATTTACAAATATAAATTCCTGGATCACAGCCCAGACCTACAGAATAAGAAGGGTGGTAAGCTCCCAATAATCTATATCATTTTTATTTATTTTTTAATTTTTGAACATTTTTACTTATTTTTGAGAGACAGAGATAGACAGAGAGTGAGCAGGGGAGAGGCAGAGAGAGAGGGAGACACAGAATCTGAAGCAGGCTCCAGGCTCTGAGCTATCAGCACAGATCCTGACGTGGGGCTCGAACTCACAAACCATGAGATCGTGACCTGAGCCGAAGTCTGAGGCTTAACTGACTGAGCCACCCAGGCGCCCCAAATCTATATCATTTTTAAAGCTAACTCTAGGATTCTGATGCACACCTGGGTTTGGGAACCACTGCTTCATATCACTATCAAATGCAATTCCACTTGCTCCAAATTCTTGAAGAAGTTTTCTTTGTCTACAGAATAAACTAACATATTCGCTTGGCATGTAGTATTCCAGCCCGTCTATTCCAACTTTCTCTTGTTAAAATTCTAGTCCACCTTTAACTATATAACCTTGAGAAAATCACTTAAATTGGAAGGTACAAAATCAAAGGACACAGTCTTTATTAGTTGTCCATGCTACGTAAACTCTTCAGCAACTAGTTTTGTAAAAAATTTGAAGTAATACTGTATTTATGTTCTTTGCCAAATACCATTGTGGTGATGAGTTTCATCCCCATTCTCTGCTCTTTTCCTCTCCTATTTCCATTCCTTTCTGCTTCGTGGTTCTCTTCCTGATTTTTTTCTCATTTAAATAGTCATACACTTGCTAAAGCAAACTAGTTCATTCTTACATTGTTAATCATAGAGTAATACATGTTTGTTGTAAAACATTTTAATTACATGGAGGAAAAATACAATAAAAAGTAAAAGTGCCCTCTCCCTTCCACTCTAAGCCCACTCTTGAGAGGTCACCTCTATTAACAGTTTGGTGATACAAAGCTCTCCAACTTTTCTCATATTCCCACTTTCCATAGGGATTTTGCACCCGCTGTCTGTATTTTTACACTCCCAAACAGCTCTGTCTCTGTATTGGCTCAGATAAGGTTTTCTCCCTGACTTCAGCACCCATCCATGTCTTGCAAGCCACCTGAGGACACCGAAGACAATTGCTCGCTTCCCACTACCTTCTTTCTGACTGCAAGAGACTGACTATAATGCACTATTGTTTTCCTGACTTCCTCTCGAAAAGTTTCTTCTCAAAAACTCTTCTTTCTACTATCACCTATTTTGGGGCCTCCTGTTGTGTGTAGGACCGTGCCTTTCTGCAGTGCATTTTACCAACTGGGAGAGGTGACTGAGTACATGAGATGATTTTCCAAGTCCTAGAAGGATTTCCCATCACTCTTCCTCCTAAATATATTTTCCACTACAAGATGAAGTTTGGAATCCCTCCAATTTTTTTAGTAGCAGCTTTTATTGAGATATAATTTATACGCCATGTATTTAAAGTGTACAGTTTGATGGTTTTTAGTATATTTACAAACTCGTGCAACCATGACTATAATAAATTTTAGAACACTTTCATCACCCCAAAAAGAAACCCACACCCATTAGAAGCCACTCCATATTCCCCCATACCTTCCCAGTCCTAGGTAACCACTGACTAACTATCTCTCTTTATGGATTTGCCTATTCTGGATATTTCACATAAATGTGAAATCATACAGTATGTGTGGGGGTTTTTGTTACCGGCTTCTTTCAGTTAGCAATGTTTTCAAGTTTCATTCATATTGTAGCATGTACATATATTAGTACTTCATTCTCTTTTATTGCTGGATGATATTCCATTGTATAGCTAGATCACATTTTGTTTATCCATTCATCAGCTGATGGGTTTTGTCCACTTTTCACCTATTATGAATAATGCTGCTATGAATACTCACGCACAAGTTTTTACATGGACATGTTTTCATTTCTTTTGGTATACATGCCAAGGAGTGGGATTGCTGGGTCATATGATAAATTCTATGCTTAACATCTTGAGGAACTGCCAAACTGTTTTCTAACATGGTTACCCCATTTGACAGCCCCACTGGTGTACAGTGTATGAGGGTTCAGATTCTCCACATCTTTACCAATACTTGTTATCTTCCATTTTTTTTTAATAGCCATCCCGGTGGGTGTGGAGTAATATCTCATTGTGGTTCTGATTTGCATTTCCCTAATGACTAAGGATGCTGAGCATCTCTTCATATGCTTATTGGCGACTTTAATATATTTCTCAGAGAAATGTCTATTCATCTTCCTTGCCCATTTTAATAGTTTTTTTTTAAGTTTATTTGTTTATTTTGAAAGAGAGGGGTGGGGAGGGGCAGTGAGAGAATCCCAAGCAGGCTCTGTGCTGTCAGTATGGAGCCTGACATAGAACCTGATACCATAAACCGTGAAATCAGGACCTGAGCCGGAACCAAGAGTTGGACACTCAACTGACTGCGTGACCAGGCCCCCAGGGTTACTTGTTTTTTATTATCGAGTTATAGAAGTTCTTTATATATTCTAGATTCAAGTCATTTATCAGTATATGATTTGCAAAATTTTCTTCCATTCTGTCAGTTGTCTTTTTACTTCCTCAAGGGTGACCTCTGAGGTGCACAATTTTTCAGTTTTGATATCCAATTTATCTATTTTTTCCTCTTGTTCCTTATGCTTTTGGTGTCATAATCAAGAAACCATTGACAAATCCAAGGTCAAGAAGATTTACACCTATTCTTCTAAGAGTTGTATGATTTAGCTCTTACATTTAGGTCTTTGATTCATTTGGGATTAATTTTTGTATATGGGATGAGATAAGGGTCCAGCATCATTCCTTTGCATGTGTCAATCCAGCTGTCTCAGTACCATTTGTTGAAGATACTTTTTTCCCCCATTGAATTGTCTTGGTACCCCTCTACCAATTTAAAAAGACAGAATACAATAAAGTTCTGTTTTTTGTTTGTTTATTTGTTGTTGTTTTTTTTTTGAGAAGAGAGAAAGAGAGAGAGAGAGTGTGAGTGCACAAACTGGGGAGGGGCAGAGAGAGAGGGAGAGAGAGAATCCCAAACAGGATCCACACGGTCAGTGTAGAGCCCATCACAGGGCTCAATCCAACTAACTATAAGATCATTACCTAAGCTAAGATCAAGAGTCGGATGCTTAATTGACTGAACCACCGAGGCACCCTTAAAATTCTGTTTTCAGAGTTGGAAGCCACCTTATAAATGTGCACTGGTCAGGTTTTTAAGTTGCAGACAGGAAAATGCATTTTAACTATCTTAGTTGGGAAGACATTTATTAAATCATTATTGGAAGGAAAAGAAGCAGAGGCTCTAGATCAGAGGTTCTCAAACTTGGCTACACATTGGAATCATCTGGGAGTTAATGGTCGTATTATACCCCATTCCATAAATCAGGCTGTCTGGGGGTAGAATCCAGGCATCGGTATTTTTTTTTTAATTTTTTTTTTAACGTTTATTTACTTTTGAGACAGAGAGAGACAGAGCATGAACGGGGGAGGGTCAGAGAGAGAGGGAGACACAGAATCCGAAACAGGACCCAGGCTCTGAGCTGTCAGCACAGAGCCCGATGCGGGGCTCGAACTCACAGACCGCGAGATCATGACCTGAGCCCATGTCGGACGCTTAGCCGACTGAGCCACCCAGGCGCCCCCAGTCATCAGTATTTTTGAAAAATTTTTTTAATTTTATTTTTTTAGATTTACATCCAAATTAGTTAGCATATAGTGCAACAATGATTTCAGGAGTAGATTCCTTAATGCCCCTTACCCATTTAGCCCATCCCCCCTCCCACAACCTCTCCAGTAACTCTCTGTTTGTTCTCCATATTTAAGAGTCTGTTATGTTTTGTCCCCCTCTCTGCTTTTATATTATATTTGCTTCCCTTCCCTTACATTCATCTGTTTTGTCTCTTAAAGTCCTCACATGAGTGAAGTCATACGATATTTGTCTTTGTCTGACTAATTTTGCTTAGCATAATACCCTCTAGTTCCATCCACGTAGTTGCAAATGGCAAGATTTCATTCTTTTTGATTGCCGAGTAATACTCCATTGTATATATATACCACATCTTCTTTATCCATTCATCCATCGATGGACATTTGGGCTCCTTCCATACTTTGGCTATTGTCGATAGTGCAGCTATAAACATTGGGGTGCATATGTCCCTTCAAAACAGCACACCTGTATCCCTTGGATAAATACCTAGTAGTGCAATTGCTGGGTTGTAGGGTAGTTCTATTTTTAATATGTTGAGGAACCTCCATAGTGTTTTCCAGAGTGGCTGCACCAGCTTGCATTCCCACCAGCAATGCAAAAGAGATCCTCTTTCTCCACATCCTTGCCAATATCTGTTGTTGCCTGAGTTGTTAATGTTAGCCATTCTGACAGGTGGAGTCTAGACTAGTTAGGAATATGGACTTTCCTGATTCTCTATGATAATGCTTGTCCATCCTTGGGAGAGCTGTATAGTTCGAAAAGTCATTTTCAATATTGGAAGACATTAAAAAATTTTTTTAATGTTTATTTATTTTTGAGAGGGGTGGGGAGGGCCAGAGAGAGAGAAGGAGACACAAAATCCAAAGCAGGCTCCAGGTTCCGAGCTGTCAGCACAGAGCCCAACAGAGAGCTCAAACCCATGAACCGCGAGATCATGACCTGAGCTGAAGTGAAACGCTCAACCAACTGTGCCACTCAGGTGCCCCTGGAAGACATTTTTAACATCTGAAGGCAAATAAAAACAATCTGTTATTATTTTCATACTGAAAACAACTATAAGTAAAGCTAGTAAAATTTCCCAGGCTAGTGGGGGTATGCAGAAAGTAATGATTTCTAGGTTGAGTATGTGTAGAGGCTGTCAGGATCCCTGCAGAGTATGTGTAGGAGATTTTTACATTTATCTAAATACGGTATGTGTTCAAAAATCAACGTGTTGTTCCTTTTTGGGCATGAGAAGGTGTGAATTCAAAGCAAAGCAAGAGGGGAGCCCTCTGATGGCCACATACTCCAACAGCTGCCCCTTGTGCCTAGCAAATGAAATTCTTCCAAAAGATTATATACAGTTTTAAAGTATTTTCTAGAGTCTTCAATGTACAACTTTTAAACATTACTGGAGCCACCTCGCTATAACCCAGGTAACCATTGCTGCTTATTTAATGTGCTGTATATTCACCATGTCCTGGGTCAAGTCTCCATCAAATCACACCTTCCCGGAAAGCACATCGCTTTTTATCAACAGCTTGATTCATGACCCGCAAAAATCTATAGCCCTCCGTGACCCTTCTAAAAAGCCTGCTTTGACACTGTGTCCTCTTTAGAGGGAATAAAGCATCCTCATTTCTTCTATCAGTGCATTGGCTAGAAGCACTACCTGGACAAGTAGTTTATTTGAGAGAGACTTGCATTCAGGGGGAGAGGCCCCATAGATGGAGAGCTGATCTCACGATGCAACAGAGAGCAATATGTAACAGCCTGTTCTCTGCAAATTGCGTTCTTTGCACACAATCACGGAGGCAGCTTAGGCTGGCAGACAGCGTGCTCTGAGCCTTACTGGTTCTCATAACCTCTCTCCATATGTTTTCATAACCTCATGACTGTTATGTCATGGGGGTTGAGGCTGGTAGGAAGGGAAAATTGGCCAGGAGAATAAATCAGGTATTTAATTTGCTGGGAAAAAAAAGCCCTAGCAATCTGATAGGTCCTTGCCAACACCTATTAAAATGAATCTTTTTTTTTAATTCTTTTTTTTTAATGTTTATTTATTTTTGACAGAGAGAGAGAGAGAGACAGAGCATGAGTGGGGGAGGGGCAGAGAGAGAGGGAGACACAGAATCCGAAGCAAGCTCCAGCTCTGAGCCATCAGCACAGAGCCTGATGCGGGGCTTGAGCCCACAGACCGCGAGAAGCTCAACTGACTGAGCCACCCAGGTGCCCCAAAATGAATCTTTTAAGAAAGAAAAAGGAAGGTATCTATGGTGTGGTGTTTCCTCTGTGTTTGTAAGTGAGGCAGCTAGCAGGAAATCATAATTGAAAGGAATCCAAATAAAACAGAATCTCCTCTATCACTCATGGCTGCTTAGCAAAGCTCACTTTATACCCCCCAAATGAAGTGTTAATTGCAGAATTGGGGTGCAGGAAAGCTTTATTTTATACAGCTAAAACAGGAGCGGTGATGAATTAGCTTTTAGCTGCCTGTGATTTTAATTTGAATGAGAACCTCCTGAAGATGGGAGCCTGGCACCAAAGTGGTATGCTGGTTTACCACAGCAGTAGGACAAAGAAAGGGAGAAGCTGGTGCAGCCTGCAGACTGTTGCTCTGAGAGCTAGGAGGTTCAGGTGATTTGTGACAGATTCTGTTCCTTCAGAAATGGAGGAAGGAAGCAACTACCTCTGGATAAACTCACAATGGTGTTCTAGCACCTCTCAGGGTATGGAAATGCAAACGTAGCATTATAAGAGACCCTGTGAAATGTCAAGAAGGATTGATCGGCAAAGACTGAAATGAATGCTAACGCTCACATTGGGACGTTGGGACGGATGTAGTGACACAGGCATTTTCATATAGTGCTAAAGGAGTGTCAGTTGCTAGTCTTTTGGGAGGGCACTTAAGCAGCTTTATGAAAACTTTAAATGTCCATTCCTTTAGACCCAGAAGTTCCACTTCTAGGATTTTCTTGAACAATTAAATAAAGGTGTGTATATAAGGATGCTTTCCCCCAGAATTTTTATGGTAGGAAACTACCTAAGTAGAGAATATTTAAGTAAATTATAGTGCATTCATATAAAGGCATACTGTATAACCATTACAAATGATACCTGAAAAGGCATACAGAAACCTGTTAGAAGAGGTCTCCTATGGATGGCAAAATTTTAGGATTTTTTTTAATAAAAGGAAAGGAAATTCAGGAAGAACTCCTTACCCTTTATTAATTGCAAAAATAAAGCTGCTTTCCTTCAATATTAGGGCCCCACCTATAAGGCACCTATGACCAGGGATACAGAAATATATTTCTTGCACATTTTCCATTCAAAAGAGAAACACGGAGTAACTCTCAACCGTTGAAATCAAGAGGCAATTAGAGAGGTCTGCTTAGGAAAACTTTCTAGATATTTTGTGTTTAACAGAGATGCAGAGTTCTTTGCTAGATGTAGATGTACTAAGGTTATTCAAAGAATAAATGTTCATATAGTAAATGAATGCATGAATGAAGTGAATGCTTTGTAGAGATAGACTGAACGAGAGAAATCATCCAAACTCTCATTCCATAAATGAGGTGCTCAGAGTCAGCAACTAGAGACTTACATGCTTAGAGTCAGGTGCATACAACTAGTAATTGGTAGAGCAAGGACTAGAACCCAGGGCTCCTGATCAGGGCAGTCTACACTGCAAAGGTCCATCGTGACTTCACAAAATCAAGAGCGATCTGTGATTTCTTAGGTTCCTTCCATCTCCAGGAAGAAATGGTCCCCTAGTTGTGTAAGGGCTACTTAGATACGATCACTATTAGCAGGGCACAGTTTGAGGCTGTGATTTAACTTGGAGCTGCTAATAACCACAATATTTTATGCATGGTTGGTGCCCAGTAAATATTCGGCCACTGATAATGGGCATGAAGATGCACTTTCCCCTGCCCTGGGAGGGATACCTGAGGGTCCCCACCCCATGTTTATAGCTGAGGAAGCACAGTTTTCTCTCTCCTTCTGAAGGACCTGCCCCCTGTGAAGTTATGGAGCATATGGTTTTAGGCTCGTTTGGTGTTCTCTTCTAGTATTCCTCTTCTCCATCTCCCTATCTCCCTCTCTTCTCACATTTGCTAAAAACCTCTCAGGCACCTATCCCATGTCCATCTTGAAGGGCCATAAATGGCATTAAATAAATCTATGGTTTCTTAACCAAATTGGATAGTGTTTAATTTTGGATAATTTCAAATACACACAAAAGTAGCAATAATGCCCATGTCTCCATTACTTAGCCTTAACAATTATCAAAATTTTACTAATCTTATTTCAGCTATTCTCCCTCTCAACGGTTTTGTTTTTTGTTTTTTGGTTTTTTTTTGGAGTATTTTAAAGCACATACCAGATATATTATTTCATTCACAAATACTTTAGAATGAATCTCTGAGGAATGAATTTTTAAAAACACAATCACTATGGCATTAGTTTACAAAAAATTACCAATAATCCCTTAATATCATCTGTCATTTAATTCATGCTCAAGTTTCCCCAACTGCATATATATATATATATATATATATATATACATATACTTTATATAGTTTATTTACTTGAGAAAGAGAGAGAGAGCGGAGGAGGGACAGAGAGAGAGAGAGAGAGAGAGAGAGAGAGAGCAAGAGAATCCCAAGCAGGCTCTATGCTCAGCGCAGAACTTGACATGGGGCTCAATCTCACAAACCATGAGATCATGACCTGAGCCGAAATCAAGAGTTGGCAGCTTAACTGACTGAGCCACCCAGGTGCCCCCCAAAATATATTTCTATGATTGCTTTGATTGACTCAGAATCAAAACAAGGACTACACGTTTGATTTGGTTGGTATATTTCTGTTCTTTAAAAAAAAATCTCTATCATCTATCTATCCTTGTTGATGTAAAATTGACATAGCACAAAATTAATTATTTTAAAGAGAACAACTTAGTGCCATTTAGTGCAGTCATAGTGTTGTGCAGCCACCTCCTCTGTCTAGTTTCAAAACATTTTCATCATTCTGAAAGGAAACCCACTCTGAAAGAGCCCCATTAGGCAGTAGCTCTCTTTTCCTGCCTTCCACCAGCACCTGGCAACCATCAATCTGTATCCTGTCTATAGAGACTTACCTGTTCTGGTTACTTCATACAATGGAATCATACAATATGTGACCATACCATAATATTTTTAAGGTCCATCCACATTGTAGCATGTATCAGTACTTCATTCCTTTTTATGAAATAAATAATTCCATTGTATGTATTTACCACAATTTGTTTATCCATTCATTTGTTGATGGGTATTTGGACTGTTTTTGGTCATTGTGAATAGGGCTGCTATGGCCATAGTTGTGTATATATTTGTCTGAGTACCAATTTTCAGTTCTTCTGAGTATATACCCAGAAGTGGAATTGCTGGGTCATATGATAAATTTATGCCTAACTTTTTGAGGAACTGCCAAGCTGATTTCCACAGGAGCTGCACCATTTTACATTCCTACCAGCAATGTACAAGGGTTCCAATTTTTCCACATCTTGCCAGCACTTATTATTTTTAACATTTTTTTCAGTTAAAAATGTTTATTTATTTATTTTGAGAGAGAGAGAGAGCACATGCACATGCAACTAAGGCAGAGAGAGAGGGAGACAGAGAATCCCAAGCAGGCTCCACACTGTCATGTAGAACCCAATGCAGGGCTTGATCTCATGAACCCTTGAGATCATGACCTGAGTCAAAATGGAGAATCAGATGCTTAACTGACTGGGCCACCCAGATGCCCCTCTACATTTTTTATTATAGACATCCCAGTGGGTGTGAAGTGGTATCTTGTGGTGGTTTTGATTTGCATTCCCCTAATGACTAATGATATTGAACATCTTGGCCATTTGCATATCTTCTTTCGTAGAAATATTTATTCAAGTCCTTTGTCCCTTTTTAAAATGGGTTGTCTTTTTGGCATTGTTGTCTTTTAAAATCTAATAATTACCCTCCCCCGTCTCCCCCTTTTCACACTCTTCATTTGCTGAACAAACCAATTCATTTGTCCTGCAGAATTTCCTTTATTCAGTATTTGGCTGTTTCCACATGGTGTAATTTAACTTGTTTCTCTATTCTCTTATTTCCTGTAAACAGATACTTTAGAACTAAAGATTTGCTTAAATTCCTTCCTTCCTTCCTTCTTTCTTTCTTTCTTTATTTCTTTCTTTCTTTCTTTCTTTTCTTCCTTCCTTTTGGTGGAGATACTTCATAGGTGGTAGTATATGCTTCCTGATGCATCACATTAAGAAGCTCATAATGCCTATTTTTTCCAGTTTTTAATGACCCAAAATATATATTGAAGAACTCTAAGGTTCTTCAAGATTACTTAAGGGGCCCTGCAAATGTTTAAGTCAAATTTCATTAAAAAATATACAATTAATGCTCTTTCCTCTTCGCCATTATGGTGTGTGCTGCTGACTGTTTCTCACCATGTCTTCTCACAAGACTTTCAGGATCAAGTGATTCCCGGCAAAGAAACAAAAGCAGAATCGTCCCATTCCCCAGTGGACTCAGGTGAAAACTGGTAATAAAATCAGATACAACTCCAAGAGGCGGCATTGGAGAAGAACAAAGCTGGGTCTGTACATGAGATGGGATCGAACATGAGATGGCACACGTTTATGCTGCCTGAAAGTCATGTGTTTCTATTCCATCACCTTCCTATTGCCTGACCAGTAGATCTGTTTTATCAGGAAATTGACTTTTCTCTGTTATGATGCTTCTGCACCTGTAGGTTGGTTCAGTAATAAACATGTGAGACCTTTTGACTGAAAAAAAAAAAATATACATATATATATATATATATGTATATAATTGACTACTGCTTTTCTGATTTCCTCTGATTAAAGAGGAAGTCAAGTAAGTGAGCCCCAGCCCTCCACCTGCTTCAGCAAGAGTTACTCTGCCTTTTATATTTTGGGGTCCTAGATAAGATTTCATTAGAAAAAGTATTACACTAATTAAAATAAAATAAAATAAAATAAACCCCTTCTAAATTTTAGGTGATCATGTGACCCTTTCCAGAGGTATTTATATCAGAACCGGGGACTCTGAAAGTCAGAAAGACCTTATGACTCAATGAAAAAAGTTCTTAATGCATGCAGTGGGCACATGTGGTGGGAGACAGCATGGAGTCTTCCTGGTACCCCTTGAATCATACAACTCAGGAACTGTTATGATCCCCTCCAAATCTATGGCTGCCTCCCATTCATATAATATGTCCTTGTCTCATTTAGGCAAAAGTGGACTTTGAATAACAGCAACTCATACTTTAAAGGAGAGCTAAAGGTTTATCAGAGGACTTCAGTCCAAAATGGAAGGTATATGAGGTAGGAATCGC
Organism: Lynx canadensis; assembly: GCF_007474595.2. Classification (NCBI taxonomy): domain Eukaryota; kingdom Metazoa; phylum Chordata; class Mammalia; order Carnivora; family Felidae; genus Lynx; species Lynx canadensis. The sequence goes on from NC_044305.1 coordinate 66,826,698, forward strand.
TGTGAACCTGCCAACTGTTTCCGGGGTAGTATGCAGACACCCTTCAGGTGTCTTTTGCTGGAAAAAATCTCTAATTCCGGTCACAAGAAAAGATCCTCTATCTTTCTGACACAGAATATACACACTCTCTGTGATACCTGAAATCAATACCTGATTGTCCACTAGACTCTTTTTCTGGTATTCCATTAAAATTAAGCTTCTCTCTATAACTGAATGTTGAACACATCAAAGTGATGGATGGTGCATCAGCCCCTTATCCCCAGGATTTTGGAGGCAAAGTCTTCAGTCTTATTGCGGCTAAAATAAGATTTATGAACCTTTGCTTCAATTCTAGTTTAATCCCCAAGTGTCCGCTTTTTAATTGTCAAAGAGTTGTAAGGTCTGCCCTTCATGGAACTAGGAACAGTAGGACAATACACAGCTGGATCTCATTGCAGGTGGATGAAGGGAGCACTGAACCCTCATGTTTCCTCTGAGATGAGAAGACTCAAGTTCTTATTATTCTGCTCCTCTGATCTGCAGTATTGTTTCTGAAATAGAATATTTTGCCAGTAGAATGAAGGCTTTAGCTACAGTCTGTTGTATTATCATTACTGTGAATATCACCCTCTTCCTCCTCATCATGCCTATATTCTAATATACTGTTGGAAGAGAGGGACAGTTACTGCCTTTCTTGACCTTCTGAAGCTCAGAAAAAAAGGGCTTACAGAAGCAAAAGAAGAAAAAGCAGCCAACCTAAGGCTCAGATCAGTTGTTGGCCCCACAAACTCCAAATTTACTGCAGAAACTCAATCACCTTTCTGATTGTCCAGATAGAATTCTCATGAATTTCCCATGGGGAAATTTTGGTTAAACGTACCAGTTTTTATCCAAACTGATAGAGATATATACAATAAAAGTGAATTTGTAGAGGCACCTGGGTGAGTCAGTCAGTTAAGCATTTGACTCGTGATTTTGGCTCAGGTCATGATCTTGTAGTTTGTGAGATTGGAGCCTGCTTGGGATTCTCTCTCTCCCTCTGCCCACCCCCCCCACCAACTCACATTTGGTCATGTGGTTTCTCTCTCCTTCCCTCTCTGTCAAAATAAATAAATAAACATTTTTTAAAGTGAATTTTTAGACACATGTCAAGGTTTATCAGTTCCCAAGCCCTTTCCTGAAGTCTGTCCCCAATTTATAGGTTTCAGAGTGATAATTACAAGCCAAAGGCTGAGATATGGTTAGAAGGAGGCTTGGCTTCAGGCATGAACAGAAAATGAAGCCACATAACAGGCCTTCTAGGGGGTCTCCTCTCTGTTCATGAGGCTGTATTCCTTGTGATATAGAAATCATACTTTGTACAAGTTTAGATATAAGATGTTCATCAGATGAACAACTGGAGAGAAAATAACTGCTCATTAGTGGGAAGACAGGGAAGTATAACTGGATTTTGAAACGTTAAAGAGGATGCTGCATAAAATTGATTGATGTGGGAAGATGTTCAGGATAAATTAGTTGAAAAACAAGGTGGGGGAAATTTTACATATTTATAATTTTCTTTTTAGTTTTGGATATTTTTAGTCTTGAACGAACTATGCATGCTTTATTTGGAAAGAGAAAGGAGGTTCTATTCTAAGCCTTTTAGTATATTTGCATGGGTTGGCTTATCAGGCTAGCTCACTATGGAAGGCACAGACATCTTGAACCAATGGAAATGAGTCAGGGAGTGACAACATTTCAACTTGGAAAGAAGAGGGAAAGGACAAGCCTTGATCACATTGGAGCAGCAACAGGACTGCCTGAGACAATGGGGGAGGTGGAAGATGGGCAAATTTATGGAGTAAATTAAGGCAAGGCTTGATTTGATGTTTTGAGCCCTTCATAGTTTGGTTTAAGTACCTCCAACGTGAGGGTGAGTGGAGTAATGGCAAGGCCTGGGCCACAGCTGACATAAAGTGGAGTGATCTTGTCTCTACATACTTGGTTCTGGATAGAGAGGCCTGATGGTTCTCTCCGCATATCTTTAAGTCCAGGAGTGAGGTTTCAAACATCAGCTACACACACACACACACACACACACACACACACACACGGTGAGTTAAATAGAGAGTGATGATGGGGAAACCACACATGTGAATCTTCTTTTCAAGCGGCAGTTCACCGCTCTAAATGTACTGCCCCAGGTAGAAATGCAAGTTAGGATTCAGAGCTCAACATCAAAGATAGGGTGCTTTGTTTCAGCAGGTTAAAAAGCAACTCATGGTATCACTGCAAATATATCTCAAAAGTGTTGGCAACTTCAAAGGGATTCATTAAGAGAGCTCCCCCAATAAAGTCCCTGGAAGTTTACTAAACTGCACAAAGGTACTCTTATTAAAAGCTAAAAGCAGGCCTAGGAGGCATTTTAATAAAGACCTCCAGTTAGCTACCTGGAACAGGAGAGCTGTGTTGAAGGCCTGGAATAGAGAGCAATTTGTCATGATGCGTCTCTTAGGGCAAAGTTCCTAATCTCTGCCCTCAGTTTTTTCTTCCTTAAAACCCAGACTTATGGGGGACATTGAGAGGATTAAACAATGTTTGTGAATGAACTCATTAATGTTAATTCCTTTATAGGTAAAACAAAGTGCTCAACATTACCATCTGGACCAATATCTGTGACGCCTGCTTTGGAAAGATTCTAGGTTCTTCCCAAGTGAACCATGCCTGAAAGACAAGCAACAGACGAGGAAGGTTAAACTCAACCCACTCCTTGAAGTTCAGAAAGAACAAAATGGTGGGATGTTGAAGGATCAGGAGGCTGTTGGAAGGTCAGAATTTGAATAAGAATGGAAAAAAGTATTCTCTCATCCCCCTAATGTTCAAATGATCTCACTTGGTCTTAGAAGTGAAACCTATAGAGTCTGGTAAAATTTTGAAGCTTTCTGAAAGGTTGTTCAAAAAGATAAGAAAACAGAGAAGAGCCATTGTTGGACAGACAAAGTGACATATGCACACTGCCATATTGAATCCTGGACAAAAAGATCTGCCATGATTATAATCGAGCTTTCAGTCCAGAGGCTAGTTCAGCCAAACATTTTGTTCATGCTTTTGAAAACTCAGTGGCAAGTACATAAAAATGTCTGCAACCCAGATGAGGTTGTTAAATTCTTTCTTAAGAACAAGACAGAAAGGAGAAGTGATTTACTAGAGTATGTTGCTGGGTTTGTTTTTTATTTTTATTTTTGCTCTTCTAATCCCCAAGCCCACAGCAGCCCGTCTAGTTGAATCTTGATTTGTTTTTGTCTCATATGAATGTGAACATCCATCCTCCCAGCAGAAATGGTAAATAGCTGTACACATCTATGTCACGAAGTGCTCATAAATAACAATCATTTATGGGGCTGGTGGGAGGGCAACCTTTGGGCTTAGAGAACTGCCTGCAGCAACATTGTTCTATGAAGTTTCCTATAACTAAAGGAGCAAAAGCATTGATTCTTGTTGTTACTGTTTAAAATTATTGTTTTAAAGTAATACATGCACACAGTAAAAAGAAGAAATTGATATGTCATAGAGTGGTGGTATTAAATGAAAGGCTCTATGCCTGCCCCCCCAACCCCGTGGTAACCACTTAAAAATGATCAGTTTCAGGCTACACAAATAATACACGAATACTTTCTTGCAAAAATTTCAAACCGTACAGACAAAGCTAGGGTCCTTCACGGTCACTCCAATTACATTCCCCCTCCTCAGAGATAACCACCATTGTTAACAGTAGTGAGTTTCCTCCCAGATCTTGATAATCTTCACAGGTATGCTTGTTTTGGTTCTTATTTTACACAAATGGTATACTGGATTTATAATCCAACAACTTGATTTTTGAAAAAATGTTTATTTATTTACAGAGAAAGAGAGAGAATGCACATGTGCAGGTGGGCAAAGGGCAGAGACAGAGAGAATCCCAAGCAAGCCCTGCACTGTGAGCACAGAGTCTGACGGAGGGCTAGATCCCACGAACTGTGAGATCATGACCTGAGTTGAAATCAAGACTGGGGAGATCATGACCCGAGCTGAAATCAAGAGTTGGACACTTAACAGACTGAGCCACCCAGTCACCCACTTTTTTTTTTATTTAATAATACATCTCGTAGGGGCACCTGCATGGCTCAGTTGGTTAAGCATCTGACTTCGGCTCAGGTCATGACCTCGCGGTCCGTGAGTCTAAGCCCCACATCCGGCTCTGTGTTGTCAGCATTGCGCCTGCTTTGGATCCTCTGTCTCCCTCTCTCCGCCCCTCCCCCACTGGCTCTCTCTCTGTCTCTCTCTTTCTCTGTCTCTCTCTCTCAAAATAAATAAATAAAACTTTATAAAAAATAATATATCTTGGATATGTTTCCATGTCAGTGCATACTATATCTATTTCATCTCTTTAAGCTGTTGTGTAATATGACTGGGCCATAATTTACTTATTTAGTTATTTCCCATTTTTCACTATTAACAACACAGAGCTGCACTGACCATCATTGTCCCCACTTCCTGGACACATGTGGAAGTGTTTCTCTAGAATAGATAGGAAATATTCATTTTTAACCATTTCTATTTTTAGTTCTTCTGTTATTTGTCATGATCATTCAAAATAAGATGGTAATCATTTATTTCTTGATTTACCAAATTTAAATCTTATTGATTGACTCCTTACTATGAGAGATGTAAATTTAGCTCACTTAAATGACCTTCCACCTCCCTTCCACTGCCAAGTTTTGTTAGTTACTTTTTTATTATTGCCTTTTCTATTGATTATTTTTATAACTTTATAGAATACACCTAAATATCTAGTTTTCATAACATCAACTTTAGACAATACCCTTTGATTCTATACCACGAACAATGAGGATATTAGCACCTCTGTTTCATCCCCCTCTCCTCTCTTCCCAACCTGTTAGTTACAGTATTACTTTTACCTTGTTCAGGTTCATAACCTTTACTTTCTATTCTGTAACTGTATAATCCTCTATGGTTTCTCTGTGGACTGATTCTAAAAATTGGAAACCTTTGACAATGTTTTCATATCATGCCTCTTTAAATAATATTCTCCTTATACCCAAGCACTGTTGTCGAACCCTTAGAGAAGAAGTAATGCTGTTCAAAGAAACGTGTTCAAGCATCAAGGTCAAAGGGACTGCATTTTCTTACACTTTGTCACATGCTGGAAATCATGCTGCATTTTGGTTTGCTTTATAAATGGAGCTTAACTTTCTGACAAAATCCTTCCACCTCTGACATTTCTAATTTTTCTGTCCTTCCTTCTTTTCCTCCTTTCTCCCCTCCCCCTCATTATTTCTTATCCAATTCTGTTTTCATCCTCCACATGAGTTTGGGCTTACACTTTCCTTTGCTCTATTTTACCTGTAGACAAGTTCTTACCCACTTTCAATTTTCCAGAAAGTCATCAAATTCTCTGGTCCATGAACAACTCCTCCTGCCTATTCTCTTTTGTGAATCCTTACACTTATTTTAGTAGTTTGGGAGAAGGGGAAGGCATTTTCTTTTTTTCTTTTCTTTCATTTTTAAAAAAAATTTTAAATGTTTATTTTTGAGAGAAAGAGAGAGCATGAGCAGGGGAGGGGCAGAGATAGAGAGAGACACACAGAATCTGAAGCAGGCTTCAGGCTCCGAGCTGTCAGCACCAGGCCCTACACGGGGCTCCAGCGCACGAACCATGAGATCATGACCTGAGCTGAAGTCGGATACTTAACTGACTGAACCACCAAGGCACCCCCGCTTTTTTTAAAAAAAAATTTTTTTCAACGTTTTTTATTTTTGGGACAGAGAGAGACAGAGCATGAACGGGCGAGGGGCAGAGAGAGAGGGAGACACAGAATTGGAAACAGGCTCCAGGCTCTGAGCCATCAGCCCAGAGCCCGACGCGGGGCTCGAACTCACGGACCGCGAGATCGTGACCTGGCTGAAGTCGGAGGCTTAACCGACTGCGCCACCCAGGCGCCCCACCCCCGCTTTTTTAAAAAAAATTTTAACATTTATTTATTTTTGAGAGAGAGAGACAGAGAGACAGAGACAGAGACAGAGTGTGAGCAGGGGAGGGGCAGAGAGACAGGGAGACACAGAATACGTTTCAGGCTCCAGGCTCTGAGCTGTCAGCACAGAGCCTGATGCGGGGCTCAAACTCACAAAATGTGAGATCATGACCTGAGCTGAATTCGGAGGCTTAACCAACTGAGCCACCCAGGTGCCCCTCTTTGAAGGTATTTCCAACATATGGGTGCCAATTTCAGCAAACAAAACAACTCTTAGTTTTCTAATTAGCCAGAGACAGGTGAGAGTAGTCTAATACCCATTCCATAAAACCAAACACTAGAACCTGTCAGAAATGGTGTTGGTCACTAATTCTGTTACAAGGCACCTAGTCTAAAACCTTGATCTCTACACCCTTATCTGTCAGTCCTGGGTAAGAAGGGGAGAGACTGAAGAAAGACTCCAAGGTCCATTGCAGGCTTTTCAATAGCTCATCATTTTTCAGTGCTGCTTCCCCAGAGAACTGGCACTGCTAATAGCCCAGGAGAACATACTGAGTAAGAATCTGGGACCCAGGGATTCTGACGCTTCATAGCTATGTGATTTTTTTTTTTTTTTTTACTACTTCCTTCCTTAGGTTTCAGGTTGCTCATTTATAAAGTGGAGGTGATACTAGTGCTCACCTCATGGGGGTGTTATGCCAATTAAATGCAATAATACAGCAAAGTACTTGGTGCCAACACATAGTAAGTATCCAATAAATGTTAGCCATTTTTATAATGAACTTTGGATTTTGAATATACAATTCTCTGTGGAAAATTCCAGAGGAAGGAAGGCATGTGGTCCCCACCCTCATATAGATCTTAGTCTAAGGAACGGCCAATATTTTCACTCTATGGTGTTTCATATATGGCAAGAGTTTACTGGGTATCTGTTGGATAAATAATTGAACAACCTTTGGTCCCGAAAGCAGACATGGCTCCTCCTTTCAGGGAATACTCAAAGAGAAATAAGACACATATTATATAAACAAATACTGAGTACATTTAATCCCAGTCCACTCATATGATAATTCATTCAACCATTGTTTGCTACTCATTGACTCTATGAAGAAATTATGTTAGATCATTTAACAAGATATAGTTCCTGCCTTCAAAGGATTTAAAGTCTAGTATATAAGACTTAGAAACAGCTAAATACATTAGGGTGAATGTGTTACAGACCAATCAGAGCAAGGGAATTTTCTAAGATGCATTATTTCCATGTCCAAGTCCTCTTTCTCCTCCTTGGCCCACCTTTCATCTCTCCTGATGTGTCCATAGCAACGTTAATTTCTGAAACAATAAAAAAAACATGTGGACTGTGTCTGAAAAAATGGAGATAGGTGCATAGCTCCCTACCTTCCTGAATAAACCCATGGATTTAATTTCCTTGCAGGCAAATGAACTTCCCAGAGAGTACACATTTTTCCCACTGACTTCCTAACCCTAGCCATTCTTTGACTTCTTGTTCTGTGACAGAAAACCCCTTTCCCCCATTAGTCATCTTAGAAGTGCATAACTAAGGGGAAGTTTTACCTTGGAGGAGGGGAGGGCAGAATCTTTCACTTGCAAATTCCACTGCATTTTCTGGAGGTAGAGAATGGTGTGGAGAAAAAAAACCTTTGAAGCTAAACAAACGTGAGTCCAAATCTCAGCTCAACTTTTTACTAGATGCGTGACCTTAGGCAAGTTAACTTAAGCTCCCTGAGTCTCAATTTCCTCCCACATAAAATGAAAATCATAGTGCTGTGTCAGAGACTGCTAGTTCTTTCCCTAAGTCTAGCCTATCTTTTACCATAGGAATAGAATTTTTAGCTGGTCACAAGGTTGCCTAGAATAGAACAAGCCTTTCTTGGCCACATGAATAAATTCTGGTTAAAGGGATGTATGTGGAAGCAACAGCGTGCTGGTAAAGGCTTAACTGACTCTGCACACACACACACACACACACACACACAGTACATATATGCACCTAAGTTTATTAAAATGTTACTGATGTCAAAGATATACAATTTACAATTAATAAAATACATAGTAATCAATAGAGTTCCATACAGCCAACTAGATCTTACAGAATGCTTTGGTTAATTGTTGCTGAACTCCTATATCTGTATGCAACCTATTACAGATCAACCATCATTTGACAAATGGAGTTCCATTCCAATTCCCTAACTCTTCTCCCAATAAATTTCTTTGCCATTCAATCTGAAATGTGATCTACTCCTAAACTATTTTTCATCCTCATATAAATTATATCATTAAACTGAAATCTCTTTTAGCTTTAGCACTACATGTGTTGGAACCTCACTCATTTGTCAGTGAGGTGAGTAACTTCTATGCTGAACTGGATGATAGTTTTCTAATACTGGAAGAATATTGCCTTAATGTTTTTTGCTATTCATAATATAGTGACCACAGACACACCACACTTTTAAGTTTCATCTGCATTTTTAACATTTTCTCCATCACTTTCCTAAGTTTAGACAAAGAAAAAAAATAATAAATCAAACCCTGACTTGTAGCATTTGCTGATTTCCGTAGTGTAAATATTCTCATCATGGCTGAGTTCAAGCTACCAGCATGAGGTCACTGAACACAGAGTAGGGAAGACATAAGCAGTGTTGTCTCCATATGAAAGCAATAAATATAATTTCACATGTTATGGTTATTTGGAATTCTCTGAGTTGTCTATGTTTTGTTTTGGTTTTTTTTTTTTACTATTCTTACCATTGTATTCTCCCTCTCTTTGTGAGAATTTTCTGTATGTTATTAGTCATGTGTATCATCTATCACTAGAAGTTAAGCGCCATGAATACAGGTATTCAGACAAATAACAAAATAATAAATCAAACCCTGACTTGTAGCATTTGCTGAATGTTTTATTCAGCATTGCTTCTGGTAACACCCATCCTATAAAAGGTGTTCAAACAAATATTCATTAAATAAATAAATTTGTTAACTGAATGTTGCAAATATTTCCCTGGACTATAATTTGTATTATTTATTTATGTTTATGATTTTTGCCATACAGAAGTGTTAAATTGTATGTTGTTTAATATACCTGCCTTTTCATTTATTGGGTCTGAGTTTTCTGTCCTATTTAAGAATGCCTCTCTCCACCCAAGGTTGATTATTTTCCTAAATTTTTCTGAAAGTTTTATTTTTTTGTTGTTACACTTAAATCTGGAATCCATCTGGAATGTATTTTTGTATATGACATGCATTTCTTCCAGATGGCTAGCCCATTGTGACACTTTGGTAAATAAATTATTTTTCTCTACTAAACTGAAATTCAACTTTTGTGGTACAGTAAGTTCCCATGTGTGCTAGACTCTGTTTCTGATTCTCTAATCTGTTCCAGTATCAATTTGCCTACTTCTGGACCTGTATGATACTCTTTTCAAAGACAGACTTTACAGTAATGGCAATATAATAACAGAGCACAACTATAGCATTTACTATATCCTGTTCTAAGGAATTTAGATTTAATCTCCACAAAAACCCTATGAGGTAGGTACGGGTAGTATCCTCATTTTACTGAGGATGAACTTAAGTGGAAAAGAGGTTAAGAAACATATTCTGCACCACACCACCAGTAAGTAGCAGAGCCTGGGTCGTCTGAACCAAGGCAGGACAGCTCCAGAATCCATGTTCTTTTTTCTTTTAAATGTTTATTTATTTTTAAGAAAGGGGGGGAGACTGAGTGTGAGTGGGAGAGGGGCAGAGAGAGAGAGGGAGACACAGAACCCGAAGCAGGCTCCAGGCTCTGAGCTGTCAGCACAGAGCCCGATGTGGGGCTCGAACTCATGAACCTTGAGATCATGACCTGAGTCGAAGCCAGACACTTAACTGACTGAGCCACCCAGGTGCCCCCAGAGCCCATGTTCTTAACCATTAGGTCAAACTACCTTTGTGTAGAGAGAGCATGTAACCTTTAACTATTCCTTTAAAGAATAATTTTCTTTGCTATTCCTGGAACTTATTCTTTCATAGACTTCTTTAAAATAATTTTATGGGGGGTGCCTGGGTGGCTTAGTCGGTTGGGCGTCCGACTTCGGTTTGAGCCCCGCATCGGGCTCTGTGCTGACAGCTCGGAGCCTGGAGCCTGCTTCGGATTCTGTGTCTTGCTCTCTCTCTGACCCTCCCCTGTTCATGCTCCGTCTCTCTCTGTCTCAAAAATAAATAAACGTTTAAAAAAAATTTTTTTTAATAATTTTATGGAGTTTCCAAACAAAAACAAAACCTCCCTATTGGGGTTCTAATTAGAATTGTATTAACTTTATACAACAATTCTGGAAGACATATGTTTTATGAATTAAGTCTTCCCATTTAGGAACATGATCAATGTTTCTGTACATTCAGGTCTCATTTCATTTACTCTTTATTAAGATTTTGTAGTTTCCCTTATATAGGTCCTGTACCTTGTGAAATTTTATCCCAATGCTTTATAACTTTTGTCATTGCTGTGAATGAAAATTTCCCCTGCTATTAAAATTATAGAGAAAAACCTACTGTTTTTGTTTGTGTATGTTGTATGTGGTTGTATAGAGAGAGAGAATATTCAGTGACCTTATCAAATTTTCTTATTAATTCTACAGGTTTTTTTTTTATCACTTGAGTTTTCTAGGAACACGGTTATATCACTTGCAAGCTGAGATAACATTCTTTCTTCCTCCCTCCTTTCCTCTCTTCCTTCCTTCCTTCCTTCCTTCCTTCCTTCCTCCCTCCCTCCCTCCCTCCTTTTCCCTAATCTACTTTTTGGTTACTTAGTGGTAAAATTAATGTAAGAAAGGCAGGATAAATGCTTGATTCTTTCTCTTTTATTTACTAGCTTTTAAGGTAATGAATTACTTTTCTGTAATTCTCTGAAAGTGATCAGTTAGGTTTCTTTTCCCAGTTTTTAAAATGCTGTGGTAAGATATATATAACATGAAATTTACCATTAGTGACATTTAGTACATACAACAATGTTGTGCACCCATTGCTTCAATCTAGTTCCAGAATATCTTCATCCCTCCAAAAGGAAACCCCCTAATCATTAAGTACTCACTCCTCTTTCCGCTCTTCCCCCAGCCCCTGGCAGCTACCAATCTGCTCTCTGTCTCTATGGATTTACGGATTCCATGTTTCATATACATGGAATCATATGAGGTGTGGCCTTCGTGTCTGGCTTCATCAATTAATTTTTTTAAATATTATGAATTCATGGATTTAAACACATTTGATAGGTTTCAATCAGTTACAATTATTATCTTTTTGAAGCTCAAAATTTCCTCTTTGGTCAGTATGAGCTTCTTCTGGTAGGCTTCTGGGTTCTTTTGACACATTCAGACTATTCTTTGCTAGTATTACATGACATTCTAAGCTTTTTTTTGTACATTTCTTGTGGCAGACTTGGAATTGGCTATTCCTCTAATAAACAGAGATGTCTTTTAGTGAGAAATGGTATTTTAAGACCACATTTTGGGTACTAGTTTAGCTTATTGCTATTGGGTTGGTTACTGTTTCTAGGCTTTTTTAGTGGACAAAGCTAGGTAGCACATATGTCTAAATCTATATTTACATTTTCAAAGGTAAACTATCTCATGAGTTTATATTGATATTTCTAATTCAATTCAGTCTAAAGGTTTTTACTCTATATTACAATTTTATGTCCTTTCTTTCATACTGTGAATCTTGGGTCTCAAGGAAAAAGGGGATGACAGAATTAGAATATCTCCTGATTACTCATTTATTTCATTCTATTCTACAATACTATTTACTGAGAATAATTAGAATTATTTTTATTAAAAAAATTTTTTTAACATTTATTCATTTTTGAGAGACAGGGAGAGACAGAGTGTGAGCAGGGGAGGGGCAGAGAGAGAGGCAGACAATCAGAGGGAGAGAGGGAAAGAATCTGAAGCAGGTTCCAGGTTCTGAGCTGTCAGCACAGAGCCTCATGTGGGGCTTGAACCCACGGACTATGAGATCATGACCTAAGCCAAAGTTGAATGCCTAACCAATTGAGCCACCCAGGCGCCCCTAATTAGAATTATTTTTTACATTATGCTCTCCCTATTCCCTCTCATCTTTTTTATAATTATAGTATATCTGTATTGCTTGAGCACATAAAGATTACCTACTAGACTCTCTTCCTTTTACCTCTCACTTAGTCTTGGTTTACAGTTAATCATATATTCTATATTTAATGTTCACCAAGAGTCCTTATGTTGATGTCTCTCTAGTCTTTTGATTGGAGTTCATTCTCCAGTAGATTCCTCAGGAAGGGCTCATGGGTCCAGTATTCTCTGAATTACTGCTTTTTGATACTTGTTTATCTGTAATGTGGTGCTGCTCTTGAAGTTTGATGCTAATCTAATTTTCTTAATCTTACACATCATGTTCTGGTTTTGCTTAGATGACCAAAACCCTGACAAGTTCCAGCGGTGTTTCCTCAGTGTGAGGCCTTGCCCTGCAAGGGAGCCTAGTAGGTTGTTTGGGGCAGTGTGCAGGGGCCAGGGCACTTTAGCCTCTCAAAGGGCCTGTAACACTTACCTGCTATTAGGTTGGGTCAAACTCCTCACAGTTTTACCTGCTCCTCCCTAATTGTCCTTCCATCCTTTCCAGTAAATATCTGTTGGTCATTTGGGGGTCTTCTGTTTTCATATCTATCAGATGCTGTATTGCTTCCCTCTGCTTTCTCCTACGCAAGGTCTGTGATACCACGCAGATCTGTGGCTCCTGACGGTTTGTCCTCACTTGCTTGTATTTTGGGACTTGTGTGGATACCCTGTCAACTAGTTTCACTATAAGTGTTATCCAGGCATGGGCTTTTGATTCTGCTACCCACTGCTCTGTTTTTAAATAGGGAATCAGAGAGATTAAAAAATGACACTGCCACCACCATCATCACTGGGGAGAAATCTTTTCTTTCTCTTACTCACCTCCACTCAATTATTAGTTGCTATTTCCAGTCCCTTTGGAGCTGGAATGTGCCCAGAGGAAGGAGAGGAAAGATGGGTAGAAAGTTCATTTTTGACAGATACTGTTATAAGCTGGCTTTACAATTCCTAGGCCTGTTTTTTTGTTCTCTGTTTTTTTTTTTTCCTTTTATCTCATGGCCACTTGTATAATATTTTTTTCTTCAGAGTTTTCCAGCTAGGTCCTTCTGACAGGAAATCTAGTGATGTGGGCTATGAGTTCTATGCATCCTCTCTCAGTTGGTCTCCACTTTCCCCATTACCACTGTATAAACTCCCTCTGTTGGATTCTCATAGACCTCTCACAGTGTGCTCTTGGCAAGAATCAAAAAGGCCAATTCTCTCTCTCCTTGCAGGCTTATGTTTGGTCTAAGGGAAGAAGTCCTGTCCTCCATCCCAGCAAACACTGCAGGGCAGATCAGTCCCCATGTTCTGCCACTGGAATAGCTAGTCTCTTGCCCAGGAGAATTCTTAGATGGGACTAAGGCCCCAGACAATCGTGCTCTTGACCCTACTCCCACTCCCTCCAACAATATCAGGGAACACAAATCAAGCTTTCTGGGTTATCCAATTGAAATCTCTGGCATTAGACTTGGGTCAGAAGGTAACATTCCCTTCTCCTTTGGTGAAGGAGAGTAGGAATGACAGCTATTATTTCCAAAGAAAGCCTCCTGACAAATTTGTCTCTTTAATTTCCAACTTTCGACCCTTTTGTGGCTTCAAGGTGGGTGAGAGCTTCAAAAATTATGTAATAAATTATTACTTTTTGCCTTGAAAAATTCTGCATGTGCTTTAGTCCTTCCTTTGGGATACAGTCATGCAGAATCTGATGCATCTTGCAGCTTCAGCTGAAACTTCAACTTGAATGTAGTTTTGTTTTAATAAGAAAACATTCATTTCCTCTGTATTCTCAAATCATAGCTATTCACTCATAGTATTTTTTCATAATGTCTTCTTTCTTATTCCCAATCTTATGATTCTTGGTTCTCTTTTCTATATTTGCCTCTTAACTAGGTTTGAGAGACATTTACCCATTTTATTGGTCCTTTTCAAATGTTAAACTTTGAGGATTTATTGACATTTCCATAACTTTTTATACTTTTCAATAATCCCAACCTTGTCTTTATTAATTATCTCTTGTTACTTTCTTTTGGTTTCCTCATTCTTTCACTACTTTCTTGAAAATAAATTCATTACACATAAATTTATTTTTGGTAGTCAGGCTACATATTTTCCTCAGAGTACAGTTTTAGCTGTGACTCACTGATTTTCTTATTATCTCTCGTTCATTATTTTTATATAATTTATAATTTCAGATTTAATTTCCTCTTTGATCAAGAAAATATCATATAAAAATTAATGGAATAAAAGAATGCAAAAATAAATAAAATTGAAATGAAAGCAATGCAGACAAGAAAAGACAACAAAAAGTGAACTTGACCTCCCCAAATTTGCAGTAATTTGCTAATTGGAAGAGATACATTTTGAATAGTAGCAATGAATAAACTCCTGTGTTGTTTGACAATCCAAATAATGAAGATGATAAAATATGAACATAGTGGAAAAATTATATTACTCTGGTTTGGCATAAAATATTGGGTAACAAATAATTATATAAAATGCATGGAGGGGCGCCTGGGTGGCGCAGTCGGTTAAGCATCCGACTTCAGCCAGGTCACCATCTCGCGGTCCGTGAGTTCGAGCCCCGCGTCGGGCTCTGGGCTGATGGCTCAGAGCCTGGAGCCTGTTTCTGATTCTGTGTCTCCCTCTCTCTCTGCCCCTCCCCCGTTCATGCTCTGTCTCTCTCTCTGTCCCAAAAATAAATATAAACGTTGAAAAAAAAATAAAAAAAAAATGCATGGAAACTTTATAATGAGGGCATTGATGACAAACTGGTCAATGGATATCATCAATGAAAAGACAATTTAAGGTTAGTTGTTGAATAAGAAACTTTCAAAAGACCTGAAATCTTATAGCTTATACATGAAAGAAATTTGATAGACATTTCCCCAAAGTTATATGATAATACTAATATCACATTTAATGCTGAAGGAAAATTTCTAAACCATCATTAATAAAAAACAAATTTTCATCAACCATGCTAGAGGAAAAACTGAATTATCTTTCTATTTTCTCTATGGAAAATAATATTATAATATCATTACCATTTGACGAGGCAATCAAAGAGTATGCAGCCAAAATATTATGAAGGAGTGTCAGGGAGTTAAATAAAAATATTGTTAGGTTATTATATTATTTTTCTGTATTTTCTAATTTTTGCAGAATGTATTCACTTTTCCATTTTTTAATTTTTTATGTAATTTCTCTTTACATTCTAAATAAATATTCAGGTTTATATGTAATTTTTTATTTGTAATTTTATATTATTTTTCTTGAAGAACACTCCTTCCTCTACCCTCCTCTGCACAAATTTATAAGCTTTAGGCTTACCAAAACTTGTCTGCCCAGATCTGAACTAATCCCAGTTGCTTTCCTTCTTATTCAGACACATTCTACTTATACTAGCTTATTTCTTAAGGGGTAATGATGGTGATTTCCATGTACTGTGTGGGACAGGTTTTACAAGGAATCTGAGTCTGAAGGTAACATCAATTCCCAGACTTTCTTTCTTTCTTTCTTTCTTTCTTTCTTTCTTTCTTTCTTTTTTAACATTTATTCATTTTTGGGAGACAGAAAGACAAGAGTGTGAACGAAGGAGGGGCAGAGAGAGGGGAAGACACAGAATCCAAAGCAGGATCCAGGCTCTGAGCTGTTAGCACAGAGCCCAACACGGGGCTCAAACTCAGAAGTGGCAAGATCATGACCTGAGGTGAAGTTGGGCACTTAACCTGACCTGAGCTTAAGTTGGATGTTTAACCAACTGAGCCACCCAGGCTCCCTTCAATTCCCAGATTTTTTAGTAGGCTTCTAAAGCATTATCTGGAGAAAAAAAAAATGAAATTCAACATGGTTTTTGAGCCACTTGGCAACCATTAGAACATCAAAATCAAATTGGATCTCTACCCTGCTTCTTGTATCTAATATATTCCAGATGGAGAAAAGATGTAAATATAAAAATGAAGTCATAAAATACATGTGAAAATTCCTATACAACATCAATGTGGGAAAAGGTTTTCTAAGTATGATACAAATCCCAGAGGCCATAAGAGAAAAGACTGATACATTTTAATGAATAAAAATTAAAAAATTCTGTTTGCCAAGAAATAATAAAGTTAAAAGACAAACAACAAATTGAGGGGAAAAAAACGATTAATAACACATATCCCATAGGGTTTATTTCCTTAACATAAAAAGATTAATAAGAAAAAGTATCAACAACCTAATAGAAAAATAGGTAAAGAATATTAATAGATGCTTTATGAAAAACGAAATACAGGGCCACTTGGGTGGCTCAGTTGGGGAAGCGTCCAACTTCAGCTCAGGTCATGATCTCACGGTTCAAGCCCCACAGCAGGCTCTCTGCTGTCAGCGCAGAGCCCACTTAAGATCTTCTGTTCTCATCTCTCTCTGCCCTCCCTTGCTCATGCTCTCTCTCTCAAAAATAAAATAAAACTTTAAAAAAAGGAAATACAGACGACTCGTGAACATATGAAAAGTTGTTCAATCACCCCTATAATAAGAGAAATGCAAATTCAAACTGACAGATTGGCTAAGATCCAAAAGTTTGTAACACATTGTGTAGGTGAAGATACTAGAAAGCAGGGAATTATCAGTGCAAGTGTAAATTGGCACAACTTCTGGAAAAGGCAGATTAAACTTGACACAGCAACTTCATTTCTAAAAATTAATCTTATAGATGTATACATCTGTAAATTTTCACAAGCAGAAAGGCACTCACTGTAGCATTTTTTCTAATAGCATAATGCTGGAAACAATCTAAATGTTTACCAAAAGGGGATTGGTTAAATCCATAATAGAATGCTATGCAGCCACAAAAAACAGAGCAGTCCTGTGCAGATATGAAACCATCTTAAAGATGTATTATTAAAAATGCAGTGTTCAGAGTGGGGTGCTGATGTTAAAATGGATACATTTCATACTTATACTTCCATGGAATAAGGATAGTGGTTGCCTTCAGGTAGAGAACTAGGGCAAGAGTGTGTAGGTAGGGAGGGAGACTTTGCTTTTCACTAGATGTCCTTTAAAAAAATTTTTTTAATGTTTATTTATTTTTGAGACAGAGAGAGACAGAGCATGAGTGGAGGAGGGGGAGAGAGTGGGAGACACAGAATCCGAGGCAGGCTCCAGGCTCTGAGCTGTCAGCACAGAGTCCGACGCGGGGCTGAAACTCATAAGCTGTGAGATCATGACCTGAGCCGAAGTCAGATGCTCAACCGACTGAGCCACCCAGGCACCCCTTCGCTAGATGTCCTTTTTAACTTCTTGAGTATTAGTCCATGTCCCTATCTTACCTATTAAAATGCTACAATTATTTATTAAAAATTAGACATGACCTGTAACTATGCTAGCGACAATATTCGAACATTAGTAGTTCTTTCCCTAAAGGTACATTATTTGGCACATGGAGAAAAAGCAAGGTAATATAACTTAAGCAAGGCTTAAATATAGCATTATCCTCTGTAAATAAGGTTATCTCTCTAACAGTGTCTGTGAGAGGTTGCCAAGGAATTTCTGAATTATCCAAAACCCCGTCAAGGCCTAATCTCAGGAGAACACAAAAATTGAAAGCTGAAGCCTATTTAGCCATATTATAGTTACCTGTCCGAAGGAAAACTGAGCTGCTAGATAGGGGCTGGTCAACATGAGGTCTAGAAAAGGGAGGCCAAGAGTAGAGTTTGACAGTCTAGTACTGACTCAGGGAGATGCTCTCTGTGATGTTGTGTCAGTTGTGTCTTTTAGTTTTCCTATAAAATTGGTAACTGCCATTTAAATGATCTTTGAGTAGTGGCTGAGAACATGGCCTTTGGAGACAAACAGATTTGGGTTCAATTCCCAGTTCTTCTGTTTATCATCTGGATGATTTGGAGCACATGCAGTTTACGTATAGATAAAAGGGGGATAATAGTCTTTAATTGAATAATCTTTACCTGAATACTGTTGTAAATCAAAGAAAGTAACAGAAAAGCTCTAGTATAGTGGCCAGCATGTAGTTACTGCTTACTAAATAGTAACTATTATTTTTCTTTATAGATTGCTTTTGTTATCTGTGCAACTTAAGATCTTAAGGGCTGATTAATAATTGAAACAAATTAGAGTCAAATGTATAGCATTTTGTCATTAGTAAAGTAAAACATGGTCTTCTAGACAGGGTCTCTTGGAAATTGAGAGAGGCTCAGACCATTTTCTTTCTCTCTTTTGTTCCTCTATTTGTTTTTGAGGCTCTTGGCATTATATAATACATAATAACAGAATAACGGGTACACATATGTATTAAAAATTCTAAAACTGGTTTGCAAAAAATCATAGTGTGCTTTAAATCTGGTTTACGTTAAATGTAAAGAGATGTATTTGTGTTATTTGTATAATAATAATATCTGAAATGTTAACATATATTGCACCACAGGATGGATGAGAGTTTTACATGAATGTCCTCCTCTTTTAGTCAGCATGCATCTCTGGGATTGGAGATGTCTGAAGTTGAAGCTCTTTGTGAGTGTGAGAACCAGCCAGTGACCATCCTGAATAGCAGCTTCAGTGACCATCCTGAATAGCAGCTTCAGTGACAGGCAGGGCCTGTTATATGGAGGAAGGCAGAACAGAAAGGCAAACTTCTCCAATGGGCTGCGAAAATCAGACATACACATTTCTCTCTTCCACTTGCTCAGCATTTCTAACTCGCCAATGACAAAAGCCAGCATTTGTGCCTTGTGTCTTCCTCTCAGTTGGCTTGACATAGTCTTTAACACTAATCTGGGCGGGTTACCACTTGGGGGCCTGGGTAATGCCTTTGTAATGGAAGGAAAACTCAATCCACTCACATTTCCCTGTATCATGGGGAGCTGCTTCAGTCCAGTTAAAATCAAGGAATGATACAGTTAAAAGACTTTTCAAGAATCAGAAATTAGCTTCCAAGTGGGGTCTTCAGTTGGACACCAAAGAGAAATGGCCCATTTTCTCCCTGGTTGAGTGAGTTTTTGCTGCTAACCTGTAAATTCTACACTATTTCAAAGTTACTGGCTGAGAAATTAATGGAAATTGAGCTGGGAATTTTTTCTTTCTTGCCCTTATGTGCAATGCCTTATTTAAAATAATTCAGACTCAAAGTGAATTTCTAGCAAATGGTGCTCTGGCTGCTATTAAATTTATTGATGGCAAATCCATCATCCCCACTTTTTATGTATGATGTCGCTGATGTGGTGATTTTTTTTTTAAAGCTCCATGGTGAGACTTTCTTAAAACTCACCCCTTCCATCTGGCCCATAATGCTATAAGTGACTTCAGGTTAAGATACTATTTAGCAAATTAATTTGCCATGTTGAGATTTTATGACAAAGTTTTACAAAACCATTAAGTAAACCATGCTTATTTTTTCTACATTGGGATTTTTTGATGTGATAAGATTTTATATAAATTTGTTATTTATCTTGATGAAAACCAGATAAATAAATGCTCATATCGTGCGTAATAACTCAACTCTTTGCTTTCACAAGGCCAGAGCAAGGCTGAAAGGAAATTCATCTCAAAGCTATTAAGAAAAGCCAGATAGAAAGGGAGCATAAAAATGAAATGAACTATGGTGAAAGGGCCAGACCCTCTTCCAGACTGCTCTACATCATCCCAGTTATCCAGGTGGAACAAAGATTTAGAGCTCCAAATAGGACTCAAGAATGGAAAGAAATGATGTGGGATGGTCTGAGAAAGGGATCAATCCATCCTGTGTTCATGGGAGATACAGGGAGAAAAAGAAATCATTTGGCAAAGTCTCAACAGCCTAAGCTAGAAATAACATGTCCCACCCCAAACTGCCACGATGGCCCCCATTTGAATACACCTCAAAAGCAGCCCTCGTTTCCACTGCTTTGTTTCCTGCCCAGGCGTGCAAGGGGACAAAACAAAGGAAGTGAAGAAACCACCTGGGTGCCTCCCCCTTGAAACTCAGGGGACTGGTTGGTTCTAACTTTCCAGTTGTCACTGAAGCCTCTAGTGACTACAAAGAGTACAAAGAAATTCTGACAAGTGATTTGGACCTTGAGGGTTTCTTCTAATAACCCACCTTCAGTGACTTTTCTTTTAAAGTCTCTACAACTGCGTAGCCCAGAGCTTGATGTCACTCTGCCTTCTCTGTCATCTGTTAGGACACCTGCATGCCTTATCTTTCCATCATGTTAAAGGATCTTGTGAATTCCTGAGAAACCTAAGCTTTTTTTTTTTAAGTTTTATTTATTTATTTTTGACAGAGTGCGAGCATGAGCTGGGGTGGGGCAGAGAGAGAGGGAGACACAGAATCCGAAGCAGGCTCCAGGCGCTAAGCTGTCAGCACAGAGCCCGACGTGGAACTCGAACCCACAAACTGTGAGATCATGACCTGGGCTGAAGTCGGATGCTTAACCGACTGAGCCACCCAGGCGCCCCTAAATGTCTTTTTATAATGTTTTTATTTATATTTGAGACAGAGAGAGACAGAGCATGAGCAGGGGAGGGTCAGAGAGAGAGGGAGACATAGAATCTGAAGCAGGCTTCAGGCTCTGAGCTGTCAGCACAGAGCCTGACGTGAGGCTTGAACTCACGGACTGTGAGATCATGACCTGAGCTGAAGTCGGGTGCTCAACCGACTAAGCCACCCAGGCACCCCTGAGAAACCTAAGCTTTTATTCCCTCTCAGCCAGTGGAATTTCCTCAACTGCAATATTTTTCTCCTTTATCTGGGTCCAAATCTTGTCCACCCCTCAAAGAGCAGCTAAAGCTATTTCCAATTTGAGATACCTTCTGTAGCACCATTAGTCATTCTTTGTGGCTGCCATCTTCCTATGTTTGGAGAATTACCCTTATAGGGTCCACTTTCTCCTACAACACTGACGATGGTGGATACTTTCCCAGCTTTCATTGCAGCTAATTAGGGTATGGGCATGTGACTTAGGTTCTTCCAGTGAAATGCCTCCATCCCAAACTAGCTGTGAGAAGAAGCAGGGATGGTGCAGAATCCATTCTGGTGCCCAGTGGGGGTTGCTGCAGCAGTAAATAATCTGTCTTCCAGAGGCAATAGTGGCTGTGGTCCCTGCAGTTGAATTGGTTGTGTCTTCTAGGCAAGCAACACAGTCTGTGTCCAGCAGCAATGGCTGTGATGTTTTTGCCATTCCAGTTGCCCAGATAATGTACAGAATTGTTTCTGCCTGCACAACCTCTAAGCCCAGTTCTCCATCCTCCCAGAGATTCTGTAAACTACCCACTAGTTTTCTTAAACAGTTTTATTGAGATATAATTCACATACCATACAATTTTACCCATTTAAAGGGTACAATTGAATGTTTAAAAAAATTTTTTAACGTTTATTCATTTTTGAGAGACAGAGAGAACAGAGCATGAGCTGGGAAGGGGAAAAGAGAGAGGGAGATGGAATTTGAAGCAAGCTCTGGGCTCTGAGCTGTCAGCACAGAGCCTGACGCGGGGCTTGAACTCACTGACCACGAGATCACGACCTGAGACGAAGTCGGATTCTTAACCAACTGAGCCACCCAGGCGCCCCTAAATTTTTTTTTAAATGTTTATTTATTTTTGAGAGAGAGAGAGATAGAGCATGAGTGGGGGAGGGACAGAGAGAGAGAGAGAGAGGGAGGGAGGGAGGGAGACATGGAATTTGAAGCCGGCTCCAGGCTCTGAGCTGTTAGCAGAGCCAGATGCAGGGCTCGAACTCAGGAATGAGGATATCATGACTTAGGATGAAGTCAGACGCTCAACCAACTGAGTCACCCAGGCACCCCACAATTCAATGTTTTAAAGTAAAACATTTTAAAGTAAAAAATTCACAGAGTTGTGCCTTGATCACCACACTCTAATTTTAGAACATTTTTGTCCTTGCAAAAGAAACCCTGTGCCCATTAGCAGTTACTTTCATTCTTTCCTCCACTCCTGGATCTAGGCAACCACTAATCTATTTGATACCTCCATAAATTTGCCTATTCTGGCATTTCATAGAAATGGAATTATATAATATGTAGTTTTTTGTGATCAGCTTCTTTCATGTTTTCAAGTCTCAACCATATTTAGCATGCATTGGTAATTCATTCCTTTTTATTGTTGAATAATATTCCATTGTATGGATATTCTACATTTTATTTATCCATTCATCTGTTGATAGATATTTGGGCTGTTGATAGATATTTTGATGTCTCTATGAGCATTCATGTGCAAGTTTTTATATAGATGTTTTATCTTCTTTTCTCTTGAGTATATACCCAGAGGTAGGATTGCTGATATGGTAACTATGATTAATCTTTGAGGAACTGATAAACTGTTTTCTAGAGGGCTATACCAGTTTTTAATGTGTGAGGGTTCCAATTTCTCCACATGATTGTTGCCAAATAATCTTTGTCATTATCTGTCTTTTTTATTATAGCCATTCTATAATGTGAAGTGGTATCTCATTATGGTTTTGCCCACTAGCTAGCTGTTACATAAATTCTTTCTGCTTAAATCTGGTTTCTTGCAGCTAGATTCCTGACCGATTCATTCTTTGTTCAGCACATACTGGCCTGGCCTGTCTCTGGACTGTACTACACAGTTGAGAATTTATCCATTGCCTGCGTGCAAGATGCTTTTCTCCTCTCCAAGCTGGTAAGCTACTGGAGGTCGAAGAGCCCGTCACTTACTTCTGCGTCTCCCCTGTAGTGTCTTCCTGGAGCTCAGCACGTACAAGGCTTTAAGCACATACTTGTTAATTGAAAAATTGTTGATTGGTTCATCAAAACAGTTTCTTGCTTACCACACAATTCTAGACATGCATCTTTTATTCTCTCATTAAAAAGATTCAATCATGGAGGCATGTTGCAGGTGCTGGGGATATGGATTTTGGAGATTGGTCCAATTTGGGTTCTAATTCTATCTCTGCTGTGGGACCCAAGGATCAGGTAATTAGCCTCTCTGACCCATGGCTTTCCTATTTACAAAGAGAGATAATAACAGATATCTCAGATAAGTGTTATGAGGGAGGGTTAAACTACATCCTGTATGTAAAACAATAGAACAGGGTGTGTGGAAACCGCTCAATAAATATTAGTTTCCTCTGCACCCCCACACTCCACCCTGCAATTCCCACTCCTAGTAACCTGGCTTAGAGATTCACCTTAGTTATATTTACTGTTTTATAAGTTTATCAGAAAGATGGATCAATCCTGCTGCTTACATGACTTAAGTAATGTTCTTACCAACTGATTATTATGTTGAGGGGCCAAAGAAATGGAAATCAGGGGAGGAAGGAAAGAAATTGCCCAAACTCAATGGAGAGAACAGAGAGCTGT
Source organism: Lynx canadensis (assembly GCF_007474595.2). Taxonomy (NCBI): domain Eukaryota; kingdom Metazoa; phylum Chordata; class Mammalia; order Carnivora; family Felidae; genus Lynx; species Lynx canadensis. The sequence continues at coordinate 66,850,125 of NC_044305.1, forward strand.
TGATTTTAGAGAGGTCAAATATGACATTGCCACTGAGAAGGAAGGAACAGGATGCAAGGATGCCTGGGCTCTGCTGTTTACATGTCCTGTTTCCCCAAAGGACTCTTTTTTTGGGTTATGACCACATAGGCATAGAATCTTTTTAAAGCGAAGTTAATGTTTATTTCAGATGACCTATTTCTAAGGGCATTCTGGGATCTAACTGGAAGAAGCCATGTGTACACCACAAGCTGAAGGATTAAACGTGGGAGAGGCTGGCATGAATGTTGGTGTGTTATGGGAAGATTGTTGTCTATGGCAGCTGTCTTTATCCACAGTATATTCAAAGAAAGCTTTCATCCTGGAGGGCTTTTCACCTTGTTGAGTGAAACTATTTGTAATATATTGTGAAGAGGTTGAGCTGACATCTGTATGATAAACTAATGGGAGTTGAGTCTGGTTTTTGAATGAACCTTACCTGGAGAACAATATAACTTGCTACTTATTTAGTGTTAAAATTTTCTTTATCTTTTACCATGTAGTTTAAGTTCCTTTAGTAAGAGTGAAAGTCCTGCTACAGATTCTTCAGTGAAAGCTCAGATGCCAAATAAGTCTGTAAGGGTTAACAGACTGATATTTTTAATTAATGTGTAAATTACTGGATGCATGCTTTTTGTGAGAGTGGGTTTTAGTGGTGAACTGAGGGAAGTGATCACAAGGGAACCAGATTCCTGAAAAAGACACACTGTCAAAGAGAAAATGGCATATAGAATGGGGAGTCTGCAGACAAGAAAACCCAAGAAATTAACTTCTTGGTTTCCCCAACACCAGCCCTATCTGGCTTCATTGTCATCCAACAAACATTTAGTAAGCATCTACTATAGACTATGTTTCTGTGCTAAAAACTTGGATAATAAGGCTGGGCCTTTATTGTGAAATCCCTTAAGCTGTGTACAGATCTGAACCCAATCTACCTCCTATAGCTGCGGTCTTGGAACTCAAGAGACTGAATTCTAGCCTAGCTCAGCTTAGTTGCAGTCAACCTATGGACTGTGAGCATGAGAATAAGAGACTGTTATTGTAAGCCTTTGACTTGGGGTGGTTTGTTACACAGTATTGTTGCAATAGCTGACTGATACATCATGATAAGTTTGGATTGTCTTCTAAGAGCATCAGGGAGCCACTAAAGAATTTTGAATAAGGGAATGCTTGATAACCTTTGAATTTTAGAATGGTCTTTCTGGATACAATAGGCTCGTGGATGGCCATTTCTCTTTTAGCTTGGGTGCCAGAATAAGACACATGGAGCAATAGTGAAGCCACAACTAGCTGCTAGTCCAAAGATAATGATAGTCATGTAGAGACTATCTAAACCAACCTGTAACTTTAAGCCTGAAGGATAGATTAAAGATGGAAAGATTCAATTCCGGGAGACCAGCAAGGAGACTGGTGCAATCATGTTGGGTTGAACTCGGAACGTGATTGTAAAGGAAAGCGGATTATTTAGGTAGTAAAATTGATTGGTCTTGGTGATTGTTTGATTGCATGTGAGAGCTGCAGGAGAGGAAGGTTAAGGGTGACTTGATTGATCAACAGGGTGGATGAGAGTGCCCTTCACTCAAGAAAAAAACATTTTTTTCAGGGTGAGATGGCAGCAGAGGCAGACAGCTATGTTCATTTAAAACATACTGAATTTGTGTTTCCAAGTTATATCCAGAAGCCAATTAGATAGTCAGATCAGGAGAACAAGAGAGTAATCTGGCTGGAGACCTGCAGTTGGTTGTCATTAACAAACAACAGTAAGAGTTTCCCAATGAATATAAGAATCTTCCCAAGGAGACATTGTGGCATGAAAGTTAAAGAGGGCCAAGAACAGAACTCCAGAGTTCTGACCTTTAAAGCATGGGTCAAAAAAGAAGAGCCTGGAACAGACACTGAATAGTTGCAGAGAGTAGGAGACAGTGGATTCATGCAAACTAAAACAGTAAAGAATTGCACAAAAGAGGGAGTGATAATAGTGTTACAATTTACAGAGAGAGAATGTATATGACCTAGACATCCAATCACTGGTACTGGAGTGAAAAAGAATTGGGTTCAAGTCCTGGATCGGCAATTTATAGCTGTGTGATGCCTTATTTTACCTCTCCAAGGCTTTTTTCTGCCATGTAATATGGGAATAATTTTAGTATCCATTTTATATGACTATTGGGACAACAAATGAGATTGTAGATGTATGAGTACTTACTCTGAGAAGCATTGATGCATAGTGAGCCTTCATTAAATCCTAACCATTATTATTGTTAGCCATTACTTAGCAAAAGGAGGTCATTGGTGATAAAGGAGATAGCAGTTTTAATGGCATCTGGGACAGAAGTCAGGTTGTATTGGGTAAGGAACTGAGTGGGAGCAGAGGAACCAGAGACACCAAGGTAGAAAACTCTGTTGCCTGACCATGAGGAGAGAAAAAAATATAGGATAATAACTTGAAGTAAAGTACAATAGAAGACATTTTAATTGTTTTGTTTTTTTCCATTTATTTATATGTTTTTAATAAAAATTGTATATATTTAAGGTGTACAACAAGATGATTTGATATACATAAACATAATCAAATAATTACTCTAGTCCAGCTAATTAACATGTCATCTCCTTACACAGTTACCAATTTTGGCATGATAAATGCAGAAGTCTACTCTCTTAGCATATTTCCAGTGTTCAGTGCAGTATTATTAAGTATAGCAATCAGGCATATATATTAGATCTCTAGACTTTTTCATTCAATGTAACTACACCTTGTACACTTTGATCAACATTTCCCCATCCCCCAACCAAGCTCCTAGAAGCCACCACTCTTTTTACTCTCTGCTTCTATGAGTTTCACTTTTTTTTTTTTTTTAGGTTCCACATATAAGTTGGATCACACAGTATTTGTTTTTCTCCATCTGGTTTATTTCACTTAGCATAATGTTCTCCAGGTTTATCCATGTTATCACAAAAGGCAGGATTTCCTTCTTTCTAAGGGCTGAATAGTATTCCATTGTATATATATATCATATCTTCTTTATCCATTTATCTGTTGATGGACACTTGGGTTGTTTTCATGTCTTGACTATTGTGAATAACGCTTTGGTGAGCATGGGCATTGCAGATATCTCTTTGAGATCCTGATTTTATTTCCTTTGTGTATACATCCAGAAGTGGGATTGCTGGATCATATGGTAGTTCTATGTTTAATTTTTTGAGTAATCTCCATACTGTTTTCCACAATGACTACACCAATTTATAATCAACCAACAGGGTACAAGATATCCCTTTTCTCTACATTTTCACCAACACTTGTTAGCTTTTGTCTTTTTTATTGTAGCCACTCTAACCGAGGTTAGGTGATATCTCATTGCAGTTTTAATTTACATTTGCTGGATGATTTGTAATATTGAGCACCTTTTCATATATCTGTTGACCATTTGTATGTTTTCTTTTGAGAGATGTTTATTCAGGTCCTTCCCATTTTTTAATTGAGTTATTATTATGATGATGATGATGATGATTACCTATTGTGTGGTTTGAGTTTCTTATATATTTTGGCTATTAGCCCCTTATCATCTGTATGGTTTGCAAATATTTTCTCCCATTCTGTAGGTTGTCTCTTCATTCTGTTGATTGTTTCCTTTGCTATGCAGAAACTTTTTAGTTTAATACTGTTTGTTTCTTTTAAAAGGAAATTAACTTGGCATGTCTGTAGGCTGTGGGGAGAGTTGCAGGATAAAAAAGAGATAATTGGTAGAGCAAGGCCTTAGAGGATGGTAGAACCCCCAAAATGAGTGGTGGAATAAGGCTTCAACTGTTGAAAAAAATAAAAGACAGCCTTTCCACTGAAAATGGAAACAAAGAAAAGTTTCAAAAAAGATGAATAAAAGGAGATGTTGAAATTTTCATTTTTCAGAATGACAAAAATCTGAAGACTGGGCAGAATGGACAGACTCACGTCAGAAAATAAACATTAGTGTGACTTCAAGCCATATTACAAAGCTGTAATCATCAAGACAGTATGGCACTGGAACAAAAACAGACACTCAGATCAGTGGAACAGAATGGAGAACCCAGAAATGGACCCACAAGTGTATGGCCAACTAATCTTTGAGAAAGCAGGAAAGAATATCCAATGGAATAAAGACAGTCTCTTCAGCAAGTGGTGCTGGGCAAACTGGACAGCAACATGTCCAGTTGAACAAATGAACTGGACCACTTTCTTACACCATACACAAAAATAAACTCAAAATGGATGAAAGACCTCAATGTAAGACAGGAAGCCATTAAAATCCTAGAGGAGAAAGTAGGCAAAAACTTCTTTGATCTTGGCCACAGCAACTTCTTACTCAACACGTCTCCAGAGGCAAGGGAAACAAAAGCAAAAATGAACTACTGGGACCTCATCAAAATAAAAAGCTTCTTCACAGAGAAGGAAACAATCAGCAAAACTAAAAGGCAACCAATGGAATGGGAGAACATATTTGCAAATGACATACCAGATAAAGGGTTAGTACCCAAAATCGATAAAGAACTTCTCAAACTCAACACCCAAAAAACAAATAATCTAGTGAAGAAATGGGCAAAAGACATGAATAGACACTTCTCCAAAGAAGACATCCAGATGGCCAACTGACACATGAAAAAATGCTCCACATCACTCATCGTCAGGGAAATACAAACCAAAACCACAATGAGATACCACCTTACACCTGTCAGAATGGCTAACATTAACAACTCAGGCAACAATAGATGCTGGCCAGGATGCTGAGAAAGAGGATCTCTTTTGCATTGTTGGTTGGAATGCAAGCTGGTGCAGCCACTCTGGAAAACACTATGGAGGTTCCTCAAAAAACTAAAAATAGAACTACCCTACGACCCAGCAATTGCACTACTAGGTATTTATCCAAGGGATACAGGTGTGCTTTTTCGAAGGGACATATGCACCCCAATGTTTATAGCAGCACTATCAACAGTAGCCAAAGTATGGAAGGAGCCCAAATGTCCATCAATGGATGAGTGGATAAAGAAGATGTGGTATATATATATATATATATATATATATATATATATACACAATGGAATATTACTCGGCAATTGAAAAGAATGAAATCTTGCCATTTGCAACTACGTGGATGGAACTAGAGGGTATTATGCTAAGTGAAATTAGTCAGAGAAAGACAAATATCATATGACTTCACTCATATGAGGACTTTAAGACACAGAACAGATGAACACAAGGGAAGGGAAGCAAAAATAATATAAAAGCAGGGAGGGGGACAAAACATAAGAGACTCTTAAATATGGAGAACAAACAGAGGATTACTGGAGGGGTTGTGGGAGGGAAGATGGGCTAAATGGGTAAGGGGCATTAAGGAATCTACCCCTGAAATCATTGTTGCACTATAAGCTAACTAACTTGGATGTAAATTAAATAAATAAAAATATTTAAAAAAAAGGAAAAAGAAAATAAACATTAGGAAGTGAGCTACACTTGAATGGCTAATGGTGTTGAAGATCATGGATTAGAAGCAAGTGCTTTGTTTGGATGGCTTCTGACATAGGAGATGGGGTATAAATTTCACTTCACTGGTGAAAGGCAGGGTGTGTCCCAAATGATACCTCCCAACAATTCCTTAAGCCTTCAGTGAAGTTATGAAATTCACAAAACCATTATTGTGATAAGATTTCCTGTGGAAAATAGTGAAGGGGCCAAGATGAGCATCCTGGCTGTCAGGGGCTCCTTAGAGACAAAACACAAGGTGCAAAAGGAATAGATAAGGCAAAGGCAATTAAGTGTTGCATTTGCATAAACCTTAAGGAGGGTCTCTTGACCTATACAGGTAGAGAAATGTGGATTTAGGGCTTAGGTCAAATTGCTTAGGTCTCTGATAGAGGGAAACCCAAAATCACATCTCAGTTACATAAGTTTGTTAGGGAGGGTTGTGAGTGGGGTTAAACAAAGTAGCAATTTTGTTGAGATTGTTCCTATTTTATTACACACACACACACACACACACACACACACACACACTTGCATATTTTTTTTCCAGCTAAGTGGGAGGCAAAGTCAGTTACTTTGAGTTCTGGTGGTGGTGATACCCTTGGGGGGTTGAAGAGATTGGTAATGGTGAAATCTACAGGGCTATATGATCCTCAGAGGAGCTTGATGTTCAAGGCTCAAGAGCCCTGAAAGCAGGAAGTTGGCTTACTCCATTTGTAGTTTCACCACGTGGGGTCAGAAGAGAATATGCAAGAGCAGGGACTGTACAGATCAGACATAGAGGGATTTGAATGATGGATCACTGGTGGATCTTCTCTATGTTGTTGGAGGATAGTGAAGAAGAAAAGTCTGGATTTATAAATGTAGAAATTAGGGCAGAGTCCTTATCTCAAGTCAATTCAATCTGACCCGAGCTTTGTTTTTTCTTTATTTTCAAGTTCCTACTGCATAACTGATTTCACAACTGACAGACCCATATCAAACTTTAAATGATGAAGTCAAACAATAAATCAATGAAAACTCATTTTTCATCCAATTTTTCAGAGCTATGTCACTTGTGTAAAGTGAGGTACACTTTATATAAGTAAGCTTATATTTAAAGTTATTTGTGTCGTATGATTAAAAAACTAATACCCACAACAACAAGGTCCTCATCTACCAGTGTAACAGAGACTAGCAAGTATTGTCATCTCCATGCTGTGGTGGGAAACCGAAGCATGGTGAGACTGAATCACTTCTTCATGGGTTCTTTGTATTCCAGAGCATCCCAGTTTCTGAATATATGGTGTAGGATGTAAGCTTCCAAACAAAAGAAGGAAAAAACAAGCTATCATTTATTAATATTTATGGAGCCCTTGTGTCATGCTTAGCCCATGGTGAGTGCTATAAATTATTAAAATGAAGATGTGCAATGTATATTCCTGGACTTAAAAATTCTATAATCTGGTTAGAGAGACACAACCTCGATGTATTAGAAGTTTACAAAAAACATTAGAAGTAAATAACTTCAGACAATGACGAAAAATCCTGAGGCATGTGTGAGATGACCAGTGAGTGGAATAGACAGTAAATTGGAGCTCAGAGGAAAGGAGAGGTCAGAATGGACTGGTGTTGACAGAAAAGACTTCACAACGGGGGCCAGAATTTGACTGGACCTTGGGGAATGGGTAGTATTTGGTGAGTCATCTTTATCATTATCATTTTGCTTATACAAGAGCAGTTGTATAAATATTAACCCTCCCAAGTATCCATTTTAAAGGACAGTTTCAGGGCTGCCTGGGTGGCTCACTCAGTTAAGCTTCTGACTTTGGCTCAGGTCATGATCTCATGGTTTGTGAGTTCAAGACCTGCATCGGGCTCTGTGCTGACAGCTTGGAGCCTGGAGCCTGCTTCTGATTCTGTGTCTCGATTTCTCTCTGCCCCTTCCCCACTTGTGCTCTGTCTTTCTCTGTCTCTCAAAAACAAATAAATATAAAAAAATAAAAATAAAAAATAAAATAAAGGACAATTTCAGAAGTCTGAAAATAATTCCCTTTGAATAAGTATCAAGAAGAGGTGGAGATGGGAGAAAATGCCCTGAAGACTAATTTTAGTAAAATCCCATTTTCCCCCTGAGAACTGACTCTGCTGGATTAGATTGCATTTCCTTAGGAATTCTCATTACCTCCTATCTCACCTGTGTCTAAAATCTGCACTTGTGACATGGATGAGCCCTCTAGCTGCCCTGGTTTTTGGTGCTCTATAATGCTTTATTTCTCCATGATGTAAAAGTAAGCCAAACCTTGCTGGGTTTCCAGAATGGTCACTTCAGTTTTCTGAGGAGTTTTCCTGGGGCTGGTAAACATTGTGGCATGGATAGGATCATGGCAGGGCAGGGTGTTGCTGTGCCTCATCTCTCAAGTGGAAAGCCTGTGGTCAAGGGTTCTGAGAATACACAGTTTGGAGTTCCTACTCAACTGATGACTGGATAGTCAGTTGATAGGGATAGAAAGGTCACTGAATAGTGACTGTCTCTAGAGTCCTCTGGAATTTTATGGGGGGAGCAGACTTACACTGAAACAACTCTTCAAGAATGGGTCCTTGACATCTGTGACCTGAATCCAATAGGTTCCGAACGTGTCTATTCTTCAAATACACACCCGTGCCTTCTTGGTCTCTCCACACAAAAGCCTTATTCTGTCATTTCCTCCTAAAATGAGGTTAGGTAATCCATAAAAAAAAAGAGCTTATCTGTTCATTAAATGCAAGCATTCAGCAATCCAAAACTGTATAGTTAGAAACACAGTTAACTTTCATCAAAATGAGGACCAAGAAAACATGGGAAATCCTCTTTCTCCCCCTGGCACATAAAATTGCTAGACACTAAAAACATTTTTTAAAAAAAGTGTATAGCTGAGGGGCGCTGGGTGCCTCAGTCAGTTAAGTGTCTGACTTCGGCTCAGGTCATCATTATCTTGCAGTTTGTGAGTTAGAATCCCGCATTGGGCTCTCTGCTGTCCACACAGAGCCTACTTCAGATCCTCTGTTTCCCACTCTTTTGTGCCCCTCCCCCATGCACTCTCTCTCTTTCTCTCTCAAAAATAAACAAAAAAAGTGTCTGAGCTACTAAATAAGAAATAGAAATTTCCATGTGTCAAAAATTGAGAATCCACAGAGATGAATGCTACCCAGCATCTTGGGGTATGGATTTTAACAACTGGAAAGGGCAGTCCAGTCTCTAGTTCTGCACATGGGAATAGCCTATAGTTAGGCCCCCCACAGACCATGGGCCAGGTTCCTATCCTTGGGACATGGTTACTAACAGAGATAAGAGATGAAGGTCCTTGGTGCACCTGGATGGCTCATTCGGTTAAGTGTCGACTTTGGCTCAGGTCATGATCTCTCGGTTCGTGGATTCAAGCCCCATGTCACGCTGTGTGCTGACAGCTCGGAGCCTGGAGCCTGCTTCTGATTCTGTGTCTCCCTCTCTCTCTGCCCCCCCCCCCCCACTCATGCTCTGTCTCTCTGTCTCTCAAAACTAAACATTAAAAAGAAAGAAAGAAAGAAAGAAAGAAAGAAAGAAAGAAAGAAAGAAAGAAAGAAGGAAAGAAAGAAAGATTCTTATTCTGTGTTGCCTATGCAGGGCTCAAATTCTCACAATAACCTCATCACATAGCAGCCCTGTGCCAAAAATCTAAGTTAAACATTTGTGTGTGATCAGTGAATCCCATTGAATGCTCAGCAATGGCAACCTTGGAAAAGCTTGATGGGGTCTTATCCACAACCAAGGGCACAAATGCAAAAGGGACTTTAAGTATGCTTAAAAGTATTAAGAAAGTAGGGGAGGGTAGGAATAGAACTTGAAAGAATAGGACATACTTCTTTAAAATGGAAGAATTTGAAAAGAATCGTGTAGCATGGCAGACTGTATCTTCCAAAAGGGTTACACACGGATGGCCACGGCAATGTTTCCCATCCCTCATGCTTTTCTCTTACAACATTTCCTTCATACTCTTTCCATCAAAAAGTGTGAGGTCTATGTCAACTCCTTTGAGGGACACGATTGTGACTCACTTGCAATGAAAACAGTGAGGTATAAGTGGAGGCACCTGTGCGGCAAAGTTCCGTTAAGTGACCAGCTCTTGATTTCAGCTCAGGTCATGATCTTAGGGTTAATGAGATCAAGCCCTGCATCAGGTTCCATGCTGACAGTGTGGAGCCTGCTTGGGATTCTCTCTCCCTTTCTCTTCCACTCCCTCTGTCTCTCCCCCGCCCCCTCAAAAATAAACAAATGCACATTGAAAAAACTATTTAAAAATTGAGGTATAAGTGATGCTGTGTGACTTCTGAGACTATATCAGAAATGTGGCGCAGTTTTTGCCTTGCTAACTGGATCACTTGTGCTGGAGTCCTGAGCTGCCATGTAAGTAGTTCAACTGCTTAGGAATTGGCAGGGGTGAGGAAGCCCAAGTTAGCCCATGCAAAATGACCACATGTAGAGGTCGGGTGACTAAAGAAAGAGAGATCTCTGGCCATATGCAATGTCTTCTGTCACTGCTGTGCGAGCTCTAACCACTGTCTGACTGCAACTGCAGAAGAGGCCCTAAGCCAGAACCTCTGACGGAATCTTTTCTGAATTCCTCATGTATGAAATCACAAGCAAAATAAAAAGATTGTTTTAAGCTGCTAAGTTTTGAGATAGTTTATTATGTGGCAATAAATAACTAGAACATACAGGAACCCTGGAAGTTAAAATATGGAGAAAACTTATTGAGAAAACAAGGTTAAATAGTAATTCAGAGTAGCTAAAGAGAAACTTACAGAATTAGAATTACAGAATACATATAAAGAAATTACGCAGAATGCAGAGCACAGAGAGAAAAAACCAGAAAAACCAAAAGGGAAATTAGGAGTTGTGGAATTTGAAATAAGAAGTTATATCATAGGTCTGGTAGGGATTGCAGAGAAAGAAAACAGAGATAGGAAGAGAGCAAATATTTAAAGAGATAATGGCTAAAAATCTTGAGAATCAAAGAAAGATATGAGTCTTCAGGCAGAAATTGTACAAATGAATTAAGTAGAATAAATAAAAACAAATCCAAATCTAGATATAGTAGAGTGGAAATATAGGAAATTAGGTTAAAAAAAAAAGTCAAGGTGAAAGAGATAACCTTAGAACTTCAAGATAGACGGGATGGGGCACCTGGCTGGCTCAGCCAGTTGAGCATCTGACTTCGGCTCAGGTCATGATCTCACAGTTCATGGATTCAAGCCCAACGTTGGGCTCTGTGCTGACAGCTCAGAGCCTGGAGCCTGTTTCAGATTCTGTGTGTCTCTCTCTCTGCCCCTCCCCCACTCATGCCTCTCTCTGTCTCTCAAAAATAAACGTTTAAAAAAAAAATAGGACAGATTATCTATTGGATTAGGCCAGGTGAAATAAAGATCACTATAGATCAGAAATGACTGAGTAGGAACTCTGTTTCTGCTTATGAAGGAGTAACTGCTATGGGAATTGCCCTCCCTCTGTAAATAGCTAGAAAGCAAGACAAATGTACTGACCCAAATGTCCACTACTTGTGAACAGATGAACAGATTGCAGTTTATCCATATAGTAGAATGTTAGCCAGCCAAAAAAAAAAAAAAGGAGCAAATTACTGACAAATACAGTAAAATGAATAAAGCCCAAAAGCATTATGCTAAATGAAAGGGCCAAGATACAAACAAGCATATGCTGTATGATTCCAAGTATGTGAAATTCTAGAAAATTCCATGTAACCTATGGTGACCAAGAGGAGATTGCCAGCATAGCAAGAGAGGATAGACTGTAATGGGTGTTGAGGGAACATTTTGGGTGTTGGAAATGTTTTATATCTTGGTTGTGATGGTGGTTACATTGTTGTACATTTGCCAAAACTCATTTAATTATATACTTCAAACTGGTGAATTTTATTATTTGTAAATATACCTCAATAAAATATGGTTGAATACTGGAAATTTCATATGGTTGGATATAATATAAAGACAGAATGACAGTAGTCTTTTTATCAGTATAGTAGATGGTAAAAGGCTGTAACATTATATTCTCGAAACACTGAGGAAAAAATTAGTATCAACCTAAGAGTCTTTACCTAGTTAAATCAGTGGCTTTCCAACATTAGTGTGCATCAGAATCATCTGGAGGGTTTATGAAAACATAACCCCCAGAGTTTCTGATTCAGGAGGTTTTAGGTGGGCTGAGAACACACTTTCTAATAAGGTCCTACATATTTCCGATTCTATTGTTGTAGGGACTATACTTGAGAACCACCAAGCTGAACCATTGCATGAGAGCAGTGAAAACAGGGAAATTTTAGTCTTACAACAGCTAAGAGAGTTCAGTATCTACAAATCTTCTCTGAAAGAACTAGTAAGCTATTCTTCAATACAAAGGAGACCAAATGCAAAAGGCGTAAACAGGAGGCAAGAAGCACTTTCTTAAATATTACAAATACATCTCCCCCACCAAATTGCCAGAACACTGTTCTCTGGAGGAATCTCTTTTATTCCATCCTGTGAAAGGTTTCCTCGTAGTTGTCAAGAATATGTTGAATGACTTCTCATTGCAATAGAAAAGGAGGTGGGAAAGGAAGTTCTGTTCTGCTATCCTTAACAGATTTAGTTATTTTCCTGCTACAAATCTAAGCAGCAGTTTATCGTTGGTAGGAGAGACCAATCAGGGTATACACTACAGGTCCAGTTGGTTCACATAATGGCAAAATAGGTATGAGATGATGGAAGTGATCACCCCTGGGTGCAGGCAATAGGGGCTGCATTTTCTTTGGAGGTTCTAAAAACAATTGTAAAGTCAAGTTAAAGTAGATACGCTTTTGATTATCACCATGTTCCTGCAATTCTAAATAATGTCAGTGATAACATACTCATCCCCAATAAAATCTTTGATTGGTCTGACTTCTAAACAGTTGTTGACATTCTCTCACATTTTAATAATAGAGGTAAACTTAAAATTAGCACATTTTTATTCCTTATACTTTAATAAATACTGCATTCTTCCTGAAAGTTGATATGGTAAATTCCCAGTTACACAGTCAGCTTCCAAAATATTAAGTCTTAGCCACATGCTTTTGTTTCAAGAGTAAGTCAGTAATGGGACAGAATAATTTGAGTTTGCTTTCTGTCTCTAACCCTAGAGGTATCATGTATTTCCAAATTTAAATAGAAAATTAGAAATAAACCCTCATACCATAGTGCTTGTAAAAACAAGGACACACAACTTGAGTTACTAAAATTCCATCTTTCTTTGTGACCGCTTAGACTTTTTACTTGTGTTTGAAATTTAAAATGGTAAGACAGAATGTAAAATTTGAGATGTAATATTTTTGTTTAGTGAGGGCAAATTTTAGTTCATTCAAAATAGTTTTTTTGCATATTAATATCTCTAAAACGAAAATTTCTTTTCAGTTGTTGTTTTTTCTCATTTGTTCTTAAGCTGTTATTATTCATTATTATAACATACTAATATGTAAATATAAGGGTTTTTAATCTTTGACTCCAAAAATGCATTATCATTAAAAAGTATTAATCTGTTACTGATTTCCTTATGTGAATCATACTATTTATTTTTATATATTTTTTACTGTCATATATGTCAGTAAACATACAAACATTTAAATAAAAGAAAACTTTTATTGTCTGTTTTCTTTTCTGGCCATCATGATTACTTATTTAATTTTATGGTTATTATTGAAATAATTTTGTCTTATAGAGGAAGGAATATTAAGAATGATATGTCCTGTTGCTGGTTGGTACTGGGTGCTTGTGAATTGTGAAATGATCCTGTGGAGTAAAAAAAAATACATAAATATAAATAGTGTGATGCATAAAAGGAAATCAGTAATAGACTAATACTTTTTAATGATAAATCATTAAATGACTAATGCCAGTCCTGGACTTAATTAAGAAGTTGATGAAGTTTAACTTCTGTGTCTGGCTTCTGGTCCTTTAAGCCTCTAGTGTGTGCCCACCTTCTTTTCACAAGGCCAAGGCACCTGGGGTCATCCTGTTCTCCCTGAAGGCTCCTCTAATAAAAATATTTTTTACGCTAAGGTCTAAAAAACTAAAAACAGCCAAATGTAATCTCATCCAATGTATTTACTTTTTTAAACATAAACTTTTTATTTTGTGATGATTGTAGAGTCACATGTAGTTGTAAGAAATAAAACAGAAATCTTGTGCACTCTCTGCCCAGTTTCCCTCAATGATAATATCTTGAAAAACTAGAGCACAGTATCATAACCAGGTCATTGATATCGATATTCAAGATTATGTTGCCCTTTAATAGCACTATCCACTTTCCTTGCACCCCCACTACTTCCTT